>NW_026968483.1:60000-90822 GCF_028390025.1 Pseudophryne corroboree | reverse complement strand
GTTTGTTGCTTACTGCAAATAGGCCTGGGGATTTGGTATTACACTCTGCCAATCCAGACCTAGCAGTAAGACTGGAGTCAGTCGTTTAGCTTGCTGGAGTTCTGTTACTACTCTGTGAACTTAGCAAGTTTGCGGCTGTATTCTAAGACTTGCCTGTCTAATCCTGTCTCACTGTGCTAGGTGTCAGGGGTCAGTTTAGTGGCAGTAAACCGAACCTGTGCACTGCAAGTGAGAATTTGGATTGTGGAGAATCTCCTTGTGTCTATCATTCCATCTCTGACCAAGGAGTTTACTGCCACACCCGTTGGTAACCCTTTAGGGTTTTGCTGTTGCCCTTAGCAACAGCATTTCGGGTTTTCTATGTATTAAAACACAACATCTTGCTTTTCACATCTGAGCAGTTCTAATACAAGGGAGATACCCAGTTCCTTAGCCTCTGGGCTTCTCTGTTCACGTTGTGTGTATTTTGTTACCCTACCACCTTCTGTGTACGTTATGTCATATTCCCTAGTCTGTCTGTGAGTCCATTTGTTTTGCATAACAGTTCAAACACCAGTACATTCCTGCAGGCACTGGAGTGCATAACAGTCCTGACACCAGTACTTTCCTGCAGGCACTGGTGTGCATAACACATTCATTGCATAAAACCTCTGTGTGTGATCCATATTTCTCACATATTATGTACCTTGCCGACCCTTTGGGCCGCGGAACATCAACCTGAACCCTGGTTGATTGTCCCTTACTTGAGCAACTGGCCCCCATATTTGCAGGTATTGCTTTCTCAGATAATTCCTACAAAAACCAAATTACTCAATACAGGTTGAGTATCCCATATCCAAATATTCCGAAATACGGAATATTCCGAAATACGGACTTTTTTGAGTGAGAGTGAGATAGTGAAACCTTTGTTTTTTGATGGCTCAATGTACACAAACTTTGTTTAATGCACAAAGTTATTAAACATATTGTATTAAATGACCTTCAGGCTGTGTGTATAAGGTGTATATGAAACATAAATGAATTGTGTGAATGTAGACACACTTTGTTTAATGCACAAAGTTATAAAAAATATTGGCTAAAATGACCTTCAGGCTGTGTGTATAAGGTGTATATGTAACATAAATGCATTCTGTGCTTAGATTTAGGTCCCATCACCATGATATTTCATTATGGTATGCAATTATTCCAAAATACGGAAAAATCCCGTATCCAAAATACGTCTGGTCCCAAGCGTTTTGGATAAGGGATACTCAACCTGTATAAGGCAATGGTGAAAGTTTAACGAGTACTCTCACCTACTCACGCCCACGTTGGCCAATACACCTAAACACTGTCGTCAGCGCCGGTACGTATCCAACCTAGGGCCCCTGTGTAACCTTTATTCACTGGAAATATATGGGAGTGACTTACTCTAACCAGTAAATATTGGTCGCTGGAGATTTCCTGAGTGAACAGTGAAAACTCCCTTAAAATAAAAAAAGTTACACAAATCACGCTTGCGTATGCTACACTTATTGTGAAAAACTATCACTTTGAGCTAAGTATTGCACACACGAATGCGCGGTCCAATCGCACAGCGTATAGGTAACTGTTACCTATCCGCCGTACGACCAATGGAATCGATTGTTTAGGCTGCGAAACCTCAGCTGGAGCGTCTCAAAACGGGCCTATATGGGTACCTCGCTAACCCCCAGGGCTGTGATATCTCTCCGCTGACCTCTTGGGCCGCAGTATTCAGAGCTTCGCTTGACTTTGTCAGCGGTTTTCTGACTTCGCTGACCTACTGGTCTGCTGTATCTACTAACTTGCTCCTTTGTACTCTAATCAATGTTAACGTGAGCAAGCCACTCTCACGCCACCAAGTGTACACTCACCTGGTGTGGTCTCCTACGGGATCCCGAATTCCCTGGGTCCACAAAACCTTTATTGTTTGCACACTGACGCTCGTTCACTCATATACACTTTTGTTTTTTTCTGTACAGAAAATTTAACTTTCATTCAGATAACACAGCCTTAGTTCCAGAGGTAATACATTAAAAAATGTATTTAAACTAAATATTGGAAAACTGATCAATTTGTGCTATTATCGCGTGGCTACCGTCTCGCGCCTAAACTAAAACAATGCTATTGTGTGATTTGTACTTAGTGGGCGTACTTTTACGCACGTTGGGTAAACACGCCACGTGTGTATGCCTTTACGTTGCGTACGCAGTCCCGTGTTTTGTCCGAGACACGTGTACAAAGGCCGTACGTCCGCAGTACCACAAATCCAACACTTCTATAAATGTAAGCGATATTTAACTATAATCGCTCACTTAACACTACACACAGTTTCCTCTGTATCAACCTTTACAACTAGGCCAGGCTGTGTGTGCGTCTTACACTTACTCCCTTAAATATTACACTATATTTTAACTAAATAGCAACAAATTTTCTCAGTACAGGTCAAAATGAATCTAGTAATCAATGCTTATGGCAATAATGCGAGCAGATAAGCAATGTACAAAATACATTTATGTATGCATGTGTTGTGTGTGCAATTGGCGCCAATCAGAAATTTCACAGATATTTAAAATAGCTTTGCGTTCTTACCTTATGGATCCCACCAGCATCCCAACAAACCCTGCAGAGCAGACGCTTATCTTATCAGCACTAGTGTATCCACCGACCAAGAGAAGGCTTACAGGGGATACCTTTCCGCCCTTTGCTGATAGATAAAGTCTGCCGAAACCTGCTAGGCTGCGGGTATGAGGAAAAACCGGACGATGCTCCCAATTGATAATGTCAGTTATTATCTTAGACCGTAAAGCTATACCTCTAGATATACTATTAACGTGGAGCCGCTATGGCCGCTAGACTGAATACACGTACTGCGCACTTTGTACGCTATTTGCGTACAGAGTCCCGCACGTGGTACGTACTTGGCATACACACACCGCGCTGAGTGTACAGAGTACACACAGCGTGCGCACACACAATTGATAACCTTTAAACCTTGTTAATGATATAATGCAATGATATGATTACACTTTAAACCCATATCAGAAAAGTACTGCAACGATGTTATACCTTAAACCTTAAGTAGTGCTGACGGTATAAAGTACCCGCAGTGCGTACACCTTAACAATACTTATAAACCTTTTACAGTTAAAATACACTTTAAACCCTTGCAGGAAAGTGAGGACACAACACCAGTTTGTAGTTGAAACCACAGGGTTCTAAGGCCACCGTGGATTATTAAAAAAAGGTTAAACAGTACAAATTACACACTACAGGCTAACAAGATAAATCTAAACAGAATAATGGCTACAGTCAATGTACATAAGTGTGAATATTCGCAAGTGCTTCCCGGATCCGGTCCTCCGCTCATCAGGTAGATAGCGTTCAGAGTCTTTGATAGTGACCTGGCCTGCAGCTCGCTCTTTATTCAGTAGATTAAGGCATAATACAATAGACACTGTGTGCTCTTCTTCCATTGGTTAGTTCAAGAAGTGGGCGATGGCTAGGACTTGAGATGTGGTTTCTGTTGTTTACATCTGAGTTCCCGCCCCATGATCAGTTAAACCCATCACATTAATCATAAATCTGGTATTATTAATAACTGAATGAGGTAAGTTTTAATAACGTTCTTATTCCCATCAGATTAATGTTCACGTGACTCTGAACAATATGATCCCACACATGATAGGATTATCTATTTCAATCTTCAAGATATACCTATATCCACATATCCACATATTCATATATATATATACGCACACATATATATATATATATATATATATATATATATACATACGCACACATATACTCCTGCTGTTACAATTAGTTAGGAATTATATATTTATTCATTTATATATATTTATATATATATATATATATATATAACATATAACATATACTGTATGTAAATGAACACCTCTATCTCCATGGGTTTTGGATTAGGAATGTTAGTATCTTAAATTCCTATATGTCTGGTTTTGTTGTGGTTAGCTATTGTTTCTGATCTTCCAAACAGCCTCGGCTCCTGGGCATTGTTCACCCTTGTTTGTCCCTTCCTTTCAGGTGAGACAATGACAACTCAACACTCATTGTTCTGAATAGAAACCTGGCCATCTTAGTAAACAAAGGTGTTTGCTCTCTTCATAGAATCTCAAAGCTTAGTGTAAATAAGGCCATTGTATCTCAGTCTGTGGGAGATTTAATTTATGTGTGACTCGCTCCAAATTCATAGTATATAGTAAATACAATTTATAGCTATATTCTGCTTCTGCACATAACTATACGCAGGAACATGCGATTTTTCTCTAACCAACACCAGAATGTTTCCCTTAAAATACCCTGCAGCTGGATACCAAACATCACCTTATAGCCTTAGTCTGTCCCCTTTTATCCTGCAAAGGTGAATCCCTTTGCTCTGGACTTGTTGATGTGGTACAAGGGAGCTATATCTAACATGTACACTATTTGGGTTAAATATGTAATGTTCTAATAACCCCCTATGTGCTCACAAACTCTACCGTAAACGCGCATACCACGTGCTAAGGCGCATGGCCGTGGGGAGCTACTTTACGCAAATTGCGGATATGCGCCCTCACGGCGGAATAAGTGCATGCGCAGCGGGCATGTGCAAGGGGTTAGTACCTGGGGAGTGCATTACAATATTTTTCGACTTTGACAGTGTCAACTGACCGTTTTCTGGGAGTGTTTGGAAAAATGCAGGCGTGTCCAAGCGTTTGCAGTGCGGGTGTCTGACGTCAGTTCCGGGAACAAAAAGACTGAAGTGATCAGAAGGGCTTAGTAAGTCCAGAGCTACTCAGAAACTGCACAAAATGTTTTTGCAGAGCTCGGCTGTAAAGGCGTTTGTACACTTGCAAAGCGAAAATACACTCCCCCGTGGGCGGCGACTTTGAATTTTTATGGCTGCTAAAAGTAGCTAGCGAGCAATCAACTCGGAATGAGGGCCTCTGCTCCATTCATTCCTATTTTGGGAAACGCTTAAATTGTAAAACCACAAGGGTCATCCCCAACTGACCTTGTGGTTTCCCCCTCTAATCACATGGTGGCCTGGCAGTTACGTAGAAGAAGTGTATGTGTAACCATACACTTCTTCTAGTCCATTCTAGGTTGGGTTTTTTTGTGTTTTGTGATTATTAACCCCTTGGATGCCTACATGGAATGAAGGGGACAGATCTGCACTGGAAATAGGCGAATATATATATATATATATATATTTTTACAGGTACCACATGGATTTCTACTGGACAAGTGGATGAGAATGGCTACGTGGGATGTAGGTAAGTATATATAGCTAAGGGGGACCCCTTTATTGTGGGGGTCCCCACTACTACATGTAGCCCCAGCCAAGGCTGACTAGTTGGCAGATAATGCTGCGGCTGCAGAGACCAACATAAATGTGTCACCTGGATGCAACATTACCTCCTTGGCTAGAGGAGCCCAGTGCTGGGGAACCCTATGTCCTCCCCCATATTTTTGGAACTAGGACCGGTCCAAGAGCCAGTTGCTGGTTCTTAAAATACTGGTAACCCCTACACAATTTCCTTCCTAGTATTTTAAGCACCTGGAACGGCTCAAAGAGCCCATGGCTGGTTATGCTTAGAAGGGGGAAACCCTCACAGTTTTTTCTTATTTTTATTACGTAGCACAATGAAGCATTGTAAATATCTCACTGATTTGGCCTATTTTCATTGTGTCATGTTCAGCAGTGTTTTATAAAACTCCCCAGTAAAACACTGCTCTGGATTACGAATAACATTGATATCGGAAAACATGAATGAGAGAATCTCGGGAACATAGCAAACTATGGGGTATATTTGTTGAAAAATTGACATGAAAAGTCCGATGTCAGCTGAGACTAATCTCAGTTGAAATTGGCAGAAACCCAGAGATTTAGTAAATTTACCCCATAGAAAATGATGGCAGATAAGAACCACTTGGCCCATCTAGTCTGCCTCTATTTTATCCTTTAGGTAATCTCAACAATTTTTGAACCTTAGTTCTTTGTAAGGATATTTATATGTCTATCCCAAGCATGCTTAACTAACTTCCACTAACTATGACTAAGGGCTGCTATTCCTTACCTGTAAAACATAATAGGATACTGTGTTTGCATGGGTCTTAATTAATATCCCTTTCTATTTGTCTTTTTATTTGTAAGATACTGGGAAAAGGTGAACGTTACTCTTCCAATGATGATCAACTCATCAGTACTTAAAAACAACCTGACTCAAGAGTCCTTCACAATCAGTAAAGTGACTGTGTACACAAGGTGGATCATTACAGCCTTGATAACACTGGGATTATGTTTCTTCTTCTACTATGTCACAGTGATGCTGAACGCCTTCTTCCTAACACCAGAGCTCCGGCAGACTGCTCGCTACGTTCTGTTTGTTTGTATGCTCATTAATGACACATTGTATCTAGTCCTGGCATTCTACTTAAACCTTGCATATTTAGTATATATCCCTGTACCAACATGCTACATTGTGTACCTTGTTTCTGCAATTACATTTAAAGTAACTCCATACAACCTGGCAGCCATGGCTGTAGAGCAATATGTCGCCATTTGCTACCCACTGCGACATGTCCAGCTGTGCACCCCACAAAGAGCCAAAGCTGTTTTTACCATTATATGCTTGGTGCTGATGATCCCATATGTTGCTGATTTATGTGTCATGTTCTTGTCATGTCCCAATATATTCAATTTCTATATTATGTGTGTAATGGAAAGTATGATAGTTAATAAAATTCAATATCTTATTAGGTCCGTTGATCTCATCCTATGTTTCAGCTCTGTGGGACTTGTCATCATATTTACATATGTGAAGATTATGCTGGTTGCCCTAAAAGCAAGTTCTCAGTCATCTTCTGCCTCCAAAGCTGGGAAAACAGTTCTGCTCCACGCCTTCCAGTTTCTCCTATGCCTGGCATCCTTATTGAATACGTTTACAAAGGCATTTTCTCTCGAAGTTGCTCCACAGATACAATTGCTAAACTTTTTTTATTTTCACCTATGTGCCGCGATTTCTCAGTCCTATAATCTATGGAATCCGGGATGATGTACTGAGAAAACATTTTAAGAAATCTTTACCAAAATGTACCTCCATCAGGGAAAGACTTGTTACTGGCAGTGACATAAAGATGCAGAAGGGTGAGCGCCAATAGATGCCGCTAATGCATTTCTGTGTCTGACTCAGAATCAGCCCCATGGGCAGGTAATCTTTCATTTTCATGCTTTCAGCCAATACTGCATAAGACGCAAGTAACAATGACTGTCCTTGGTGCTGTTGTTCTTGCACAGATTAATTACTGAATGACTTATCATGTAGCCACCAGTGTACAGATGCCACATAGGACGTCATTTACAGATGGACTTAAAAGCAAATTTCAGCTTTCTCTGGATACTTTCCATGCATGCCTGTTTTTTCTGATACGTGTCTAGGAAGCATCTTACACATGTGACTCTAATCCAAAGGAGCTGGTATATTGGTTTTAGGTATTGATTAGATGTGGTCAAAGTATAGTCTAGGCATGTCCTACCAAAATATATATATATATATATATATATATATTGAACTCAGCGCTCATATAAAAATTATTCTAACCACCATATGTTGCCTAATTCATTTATCTTTTTATGCACCTTATTTAATGAATTGCTGCTCCCACAGGTAGTACTGATCTACCAATAATAAAAAACACATTTTTAAAGATAATATCAGTTATTATCAAGGGAGCGCAAAATAAATTATAAAAATTCTTTATTTTTAAAACCACATATAAAAGGGAAAAAAACATATTCAATATATATATAGGAGTCAATATACATAGATGTCACTATCCAAATGTATATTGAAATTGTTATCTGCATCAGATTACCCTTAATACCAACGGAATGTCTATTAAAATGTCCAAGAAATCCTCATGAGTAAAACTGCTGTGTATTTAGAATCGTTACTTTGTGATATTTATAAGGCAAAAGTTCCTTTATGAAAAGTAAGCAGCGAATGCAGCCACAACCTCCACTTTTATGCTGAAGTGGCTGGAAGTTCATGTGTGACTCGCGTAAGTTGATTGCAAACTAGCAGGGGGAGAGCGCTGTGTCAGCTGGTCGTCCACAGCGGTATGCTACGACCCCTGCCAGTCATGGCTAGAACTTGCAGTACTCACGGTGGGAGGATTTCTTTCCGGTGGGGTAGAGACCTCCTTTGCTCGGCCTCAAGACGCTTTTCCCCACCGCTGTATTATCCCGGACCTCAGTCGAAGTATTAATTGTTAGAAAGGGTTCCAGGTATCAAAGTTCGCTAGTGTCAGCGATCGGTTTCGTCAGAGGATACATCAGCAGCATCACAGGCTCTTTTTAAGCTACACCGGACCAATAGTATTACTAATTAGTTTATTATATACATTCGTGCTATGACTCCCATATACTGATTGCATATATAAAACCGTTTACAATCAATCATAATAAGAAGAAAGCAACATGGTGGTTCATAAATAGCATTAATATTGTTATATATATATGTATACAAATTACTATTTAACTTCTTATCTTCAGCTTTTATAACATTTGTAACATTTGTAACCAAGAGACAAACACTGTTCCTTTCATTTTATCTATATTTAACCAAGAATATAAGGGTAACAAGAAACCACATCAATATTATAGCAGCTCTCGTAGCGTAGGGGAACTGCACCATACACTCCACCTGACAGATCCTGGGTTCAAATCCAACCCACTCCGTTCATTGGATATTATTTTTAAAATTAATTATTTTGCACATAGATGTATTCTTTACTTTTATTTTTAGTCCAGACATAATGAGAGGAATTAAAATAACCAACTTCTTAAAGTACTCCATTATAGGGGAATGTCATCTTATGCATATTCTATCGGCCCTATCCACAAAGTTTTTCATAGATAGCCAAATCCATATGTATATATATATATATATATATATATTTCTAATTTTAATCCCTTTTAAGTTTTCCATAGATAGCCAAACCCATATGTATACACACACATATATATATATATATATATACATATATATATATATATATATATATATATATATATAGGTTGAGTATCCCATATCCAAATATTCTGAAATACGGAATATTCCGAAATACAGAATTTTTTGAGTGGGACTGAGATAGTGAAACATTTGTTTTCTGATGGCTCAATGTACACAAACTTTGTTTAATGCACAAAGTTATTAAAAATATTGGCTAAAGTTACCTTCAGGCTGTGTGTATAAGGTGTATATGAAACATAAGTGCATTCTGTGCTTAGACGTGTGTCCCATCGCCATGATATCTCATTATGGTATGCAATTATTCCAAAATACGGAAAAATCCGATATCCAAAGTACTTCTGGTCCCAAGCATTTATATATATATTATTCATTTTAATCCCTTTTAAATTATAATCACAAAGGTGCATAGCTACCCACAGTCACTTTGATCATTACATATACAGGTACACATTTTCCTTTTTCTCTCATGCTTATTAAGCATGATGAGTATACATATGGGTTTGTCTATATGTGTATACATATGGGTTTGGCTATCTATGGAAAACTTAAAAGGGATTAAAATGAGAAATAAATATATATATACAACACAGAAATATCCTTATATTGCGCTCAAAGAGAAAGCAGCACTACAGGTGAGATCTCCGTTGCCAAATCTCAAATTCACATAAGACAGAAAAAAACAATTCCTGAGTGCGCTATATTGATTGTATAGATTTGATGGAAGTCCTTCCAAGTGGATATATCTGATACTGTGGAAGACAAAATTTCCTGGGTTCCTACAGTGAATAACCCCTCACCAGAAAGTCACCCAAGGCCAATTAGAATAAAATATTTAATAACAAGATATTCATAAAAAGTTTTTTACATAAGATCTTACAAGATGTTGTACATAAACAATTTTTTTGATCGTTCCATCAATGAAAAAAGTGTCCAGTGAGTGATATAGGTGTATAGAGACTCCCTCACCTTGACAAGGTGTGAGCTCAACAAAGGGAGTGTTTCCACCAACTGGATTACTGACTAATGGCTGATAAACCCAATGCGTTTTGTCTATTTGACTTCATCATGGGTAACTTGTTTGGGAACATATAGAAACAATTTGTAGTTTTTGAAAAATATTTGAAATTTAATAAAAAATTAATAATTACCAAATACCTACAAAAAAATATAGTGGGAATAAATCTTACATCAGTAATTCTGCATAAAAGATGTTATAAGCCACCTAAGTGAAGAAAGACACAGGGTCTTACAGGGGATGTGTCCTCCGTAGACTTTAAAAAAAGTAATAACAATAAAATAAAAATAGAATACCTTTGTATATAAATAGGCTCATCATGTAAAGAAGGAATAAGCCTTTAAAATGGCTTCTTATTCGAACCCTATTAGGAGCCTTTTCATCTTTAATAGTTAATCCACCTAAAAATTGAATGGGGATGGTCGATATGACACATATGACACATGTTTGACTGAGAGAAAACAAATATATAAACATATGTATACCCATACATATATGCATGAATATATATCTTTCATATGAAAATGGGATGAAAATACTCCAAAAACACATACCTGAACATATGGAATAGTTCAGTACACTGGATTAGATTTTTTAAATGTACAAAGAGGTATCTACAAAAGAGGAGTATCATAGTCTGATTGGCATAGAGTGTATCAGCCATTGCAGTTTACATAATTAAAAACAAAGAATACAATAAGTACATACCAAAGGATATATCTAGAGAAAAGATCAATAATTGTAATAAAGCACTGGAACTCCCAAAAAGAACCCACAGTTGTATCTTAAAGTCAAAAACAGTTAACCCATTATTATATAAATATAATCATCCAATGACAATATTATAACTGCAGCCTTCAAACACTAACATAGCCAAAATGAATACTATACTCACCAAGAGGATTTCCTAAACTGCAACCATGTGTGTAGAATTTTCAGAATGAAATACTTCTCACCCTGGCTGTTATTTAAGCTCACAGTGTGATTACATCACTTCCTTTAATTACTAGATTACATATTATCTCTAAAGGTTATAAACTAGAGATGAGCGCCGGAAATTTTTCGGGTTTTGTGTTTTGGTTTTGGGTTCGGTTCCGCGGCCGTGTTTTGGGTTCGAACGCGTTTTGGCAAAACCTCACCGAATTTTTTTTGTCGGATTCGGGTGCGTTTTGGATTCGGGTGTTTTTTTTTTAAAAAAACACTAAAAAACAGCTTAAATCATAGAATTTGGGGGTCATTTTGATCCCAAAGTATTATTAACCTCAAAAACCATAATTTACACTCATTTTCAGTCTATTCTGAATACCTCACACCTCACAATATTATTTTTAGTCCTAAAATTTGCACCTAGGTCGCTGGATGACTAAGCTGGGCGACCCTAGTGGCCGACACAAACACCGGGCCCATCTAGGAGTGGCACTGCAGTGTCACGCAGGATGTCCCTTCCAAAAAACCCTCCCCAAACAGCACATGACGCAAAGAAAAAAAGAGGCGCAATGAGGTAGCTGACTGTGTGAGTAAGATAAGCGACCCTAGTGGCCGACACAAACACCGGGCCCATCTAGGAGTGGCACTGCAGTGTCACGCAGGATGTCCCTTCCAAAAAACCCTCCCCAAACAGCACATGACGCAAAGAAAAAAAGAGGCGCAATGAGGTAGCTGACTGTGTGAGTAAGATAAGCGACCCTAGTGGCCGACACAAACACCGGGCCCATCTAGGAGTGGCACTGCAGTGTCACGCAGGATGTCCCTTCCAAAAAACCCTCCCCAAACAGCACATGACGCAAAGAAAAAAAGAGGCGCAATGAGGTAGCTGACTGTGTGAGTAAGATAAGCGACCCTAGTGGCCGACACAAACACCGGGCCCATCTAGGAGTGGCACTGCAGTGTCACGCAGGATGTCCCTTCCAAAAAACCCTCCCCAAACAGCACATGACGCAAAGAAAAAAAGAGGCGCAATGAGGTAGCTGACTGTGTGAGTAAGATAAGCGACCCTAGTGGCCGACACAAACACCGGGCCCATCTAGGAGTGGCACTGCAGTGTCACGCAGGATGTCCCTTCCAAAAAACCCTCCCCAAACAGCACATGACGCAAAGAAAAAAAGAGGCGCAATGAGGTAGCTGACTGTGTGAGTAAGATAAGCGACCCTAGTGGCCGACACAAACACCGGGCCCATCTAGGAGTGGCACTGCAGTGTCACGCAGGATGTCCCTTCCAAAAAACCCTCCCCAAACAGCACATGACGCAAAGAAAAAAAGAGGCGCAATGAGGTAGCTGACTGTGTGAGTAAGATAAGCGACCCTAGTGGCCGACACAAACACCGGGCCCATCTAGGAGTGGCACTGCAGTGTCACGCAGGATGTCCCTTCCAAAAAACCCTCCCCAAACAGCACATGACGCAAAGAAAAAAAGAGGCGCAATGAGGTAGCTGTGTGAGTAAGATAAGCGACCCTAGTGGCCGACACAAACACCGGGCCCATCTAGGAGTGGCACTGCAGTGTCACGCAGGATGTCACTTCCAAAAAACCCTCCCCAAACAGCACATGACGCAAAGAAAAATTAAAGAAAAAAGAGGTGCAAGATGGAATTTTCCTTGGGCCGTCCCACCCACCCTTATGTTGTATAAACAGGACATGCACACTTTAACCAACCCATCATTTCAGTGACAGGGTCTGCCACACGACTGTGACTGATATGACGGGTTGGTTTGGACCCCCACCAAAAAAGAAGCAATTAATCTCTCCTTGCACAAACTGGCTCTACAGAGGCAAGATGTCCACCTCATCATCATCCTCCGATATATCACCGTGTACATCCCCCTCCTCACAGATTATCTATTCGTCCCCACAGGAATTCACCATCTCAGCTCCCTGTGTACTTTGTGGAGGCAATTGCTGCTGGTCAATGTCTCCGCGGAGGAATTGATTATAATTCATTTTAATGAACATCATCTTCTCCACATTTTCTGGATGTAACCTCGTACGCCGATTGCTGACAAGGTGAGCGGCGGCACTAAACACTCTTTCGGAGTACACACTTGTGGGAGGGCAACTTAGGTAGAATAAAGCCAGTTTGTGCAAGGGCCTCCAAATTGCCTCTTTTTCCTGCCAGTATAAGTACGGACTGTGTGACGTGCCTACTTGGATGCGGTCACTCATATAATCCTCCACCATTCTTTCAATGTTGAGAGAATCATATGCAGTGACAGTAGACGACATGTCCGTAATCGTTGTCAGGTCCTTCAGTCCGGACCAGATGTCAGCATCAGCAGTCGCTCCAGACTGCCCTGCATCACCGCCAGCGGGTGGGCTCGGAATTCTGAGCCTTTTCCTTGCACCCCCAGTTGCGGGAGAATGTGAAGGAGGAGATGTTGACAGGTCGCGTTCCGCTTGACTTGACAATTTTCTCACCAGCAGGTCTTTCAACCCCAGCAGACTTGTGTCTGCCGGAAAGAGAGATCCAAGGTAGGCTTTAAATCTAGGATCGAGCACGGTGGCCAAAATGTAGTGCTCTGATTTCAACAGATTGACCACCCGTGAATCCTTGTTAAGCGAATTAAGGGCTCCATCCACAAGTCCCACATGCCTAGCGGAATCGCTCCGTGTTAGCTCCTCCTTCAATGTCTCCAGCTTCTTCTGCAAAAGCCTGATGAGGGGAATGACCTGACTCAGGCTGGCAGTGTCTGAACTGACTTCACGTGTGGCAAATTCAAAGGGCATCAGAACCTTGCACAACGTTGAAATCATTCTCCACTGCGCTTGAGACAAGTGCATTCCACCTCCTATATCGTGCTCAATTGTATAGGCTTGAATGGCCTTTTGCTGCTCCTCCAACCTCTGAAGCATATAGAGGGTTGAATTCCACCTCGTTACCACTTCTTGCTTTAGATGATGGCAGGGCAGGTTCAGTAGTTTTTGGTGGTGCTCCAGTCTTCTGTACGTGGTGCCTGTACGCCGAAAGTGTCCCGCAATTCTTCTGGCCACCGACAGCATCTCTTGCACGCCCCTCTCGTTTTTTAAATAATTCTGCACCACCAAATTCAAGGTATGTGCAAAACATGGGACGTGCTGGAATTTGCCCATATTTAATGCACACACAATATTGCTGGCGTTGTCCGATGCCACAAATCCACAGGAGAGTCCAATTGGGGTAAGCTATTCCGCGATGATCTTCCTCAGTTGCCGTAAGAGGTTTTCAGCTGTGTGCGTATTCTGGAAACCGGTGATACAAAGCGTAGCCTGCCTAGGAAAGAGTTGGCGTTTGCGAGATGCTGCTACTGGTGCCGCCGCTGCTGTTCTTGCGGCGGGAGTCCATACATCTACCCAGTGGGCTGTCACAGTCATATAGTCCTGACCCTGCCCTGCTCCACTTGTCCACATGTCCGTGGTTAAGTGGACATTGGGTACAACTGCATTTTTTAGGACACTGGTGAGTCTTTTTCTGACGTCCGTGTTCATTCTCTGTATCGCCTGCCTAGAGAAGTGGAACCTAGATGGTATTTGGTAACGGGGGCACACTGCCTCAATAAATTGTCTAGTTCCCTGTGAACTAACGGCGGATACCGGACGCACGTCTAACACCAACATAGTTGTCAAGGCCTCAGTTATCCGCTTTGCAGCAGGATGACTGCTGTGATATTTCATCTTCCTCGCAAAGGACTGTTGAACAGTCAATTGCTTACTGGAAGTAGTACAAGTGGGCTTACGGCTTCCCCTCTGGGATGACCATCGACTCCCAGCAGCAACAACAGCAGCGCCAGCAGCAGTAGGCGTTACACGCAAGGATGCATCGGAGGAATCCCAGGCAGGAGAGGACTTGTCAGAATTGCCAGTGACATGGCCTGCAGGACTATTGGCATTCCTGGGGAAGGAGGAAATTGACACTGAGGGAGTTGGTGGGGTGGTTTGCGTGAGCTTGGTTACAAGAGGAAGGGATTTACTGGTCAGTGGACTGCTTCTGCTGTCGCCCAAAGTTTTTGAACTTGTCTCTGACTTATTATGAATGCGCTGCAGGTGACGTATAAGGGAGGATGTTCCGAGGTGGTTAACGTCCTTACCCCTACTTATTACAGCTTGACAAAGGCAACACACGGCTTGACACCTGTTGTCCGCATTTCTGTTGAAATACTTCCACACCGAAGAGCTGATTTTTTTGGTATTTTCACCAGGCATGTCAGTGGCCATATTCCTCCCACGGACAACAGGTGTCTCCCCGGGTGCCTGACTTAAACAAACCACCTCACCATCAGAATCCTCCTGGTCAATTTCCTCCCCAGCGCCAGCAACACCCATATCCTCCTCATCCTGGTGTACTTCAACACTGACATCTTCAATCTGACTATCAGGAACTGGACTGCGGGTGCTCCTTCCAGCACTTGCAGGGGGCGTGCAAATGGTGGAAGGCGCATGCTCTTCACGTCCAGTGTTGGGAAGGTCAGGCATCGCAACCGACACAATTGGACTCTCCTTGTGGATTTGGGATTTCGAAGAACGCACAGTTCTTTGCGGTGCTTTTGCCAGCTTGAGTCTTTTCAGTTTTCTAGCGAGAGGCTGAGTGCTTCCATCCTCATGTGAAGCTGTACCACTAGCCATGAACATAGGCCAGGGCCTCAGCCGTTCCTTGCCACTCCGTGTGGTAAATGGCATATTGGCAAGTTTACGCTTCTCCTCCGACAATTTTATTTTAGGTTTTGGAGTCCTTTTTTTACTGATATTTGGTGTTTTGGATTTGACATGCTCTGTACTATGACATTGGGCATCGGCCTTGGCAGACGACGTTGCTGGCATTTCATCGTCTCGGCCATGACTAGTGGCAGCAGCTTCAGCACGAGGTGGAAGTGGATCTTGATCTTTCCCTAATTTTGGAACCTCAACATTTTTGTTCTCCATATTTTAATAGGCACAACTAAAAGGCACCTCAGGTAAACAATGGAGATGGATGGATACTAGTATACAATTATGGATGGACTGCCGAGTGCCGACACAGAGGTAGCTACAGCCGTGGACTACCGTACTGTACTGTGTCTGCTGCTAATATAGACTGGTTGATAATGTGATGTAGTATGTATAAAGAAGAAAGAAAAAAAAACCACGGGTAGGTGGTATACAATTATGGATGGACTGCCGAGTGCCGACACAGAGGTAGCTACAGCCGTGGACTACCGTACTGTACTGTGTCTGCTGCTAATATAGACTGGATGATAATGAGATGTAGTATGTATAAAGAAGAAAGAAAAAAAAAACCACGGGTAGGTGGTCTACAATTATGGATGGACTGCCGAGTGCCGACACAGAGGTAGCTACAGCCGTGGACTACCGTACTGTACTGTGTCTGCTGCTAATATAGACTGGTTGATAATGAGATGTAGTATGATTAAAGAAGAAAGAAAAAAAAAAACCACGGGTAGGTGGTATACAATTATGGATGGACTGCCGAGTGCCGACACAGAGGTAGCTACAGCCGTGGACTACCGTACTGTACTGTGTCTGCTGCTAATATAGACTGGATGATAATGAGATGTAGTATGTATAAAGAAGAAAGAAAAAAAAAACCACGGGTAGGTGGTATACAATTATGGATGGACTGCCGAGTGCCGACACAGAGGTAGCTACAGCCGTGGACTACCGTACTGTACTGTGTCTGCTGCTAATATAGACTGGTTGATAATGAGATGTAGTATGTATAAAGAAGAAAGAAAAAAAAAACCACGGGTAGGTGGTATACAATTATGGATGGACTGCCGAGTGCTGACACAGAGGTAGCTACAGCCGTGGACTACCGTACTGTACTGTGTCTGCTGCTAATATAGACTGGATGATAATGAGATGTAGTATGTATAAAGAAGAAAGAAAAAAAAAAACCACGGGTAGGTGGTATACAATTATGGATGGACTGCCGAGTGCCGACACAGAGGTAGCTACAGCCGTGGACTACCGTACTGTACTGTGTCTGCTGCTAATATAGACTGGATGATAATGAGATGTAGTATGTATAAAGAAGAAAAAAAAAAACCACGGGTAGGTGGTATACAATTATGGATGGACTGCCGAGTGCCGACACAGAGGTAGCTACAGCCGTGAACTACCGTACTGTGTCTGCTGCTAATATAGACTGGTTGATAATGAGATGTAGTATGTATAAAGAAGAAAGAAAAAAAAAACCACGGGTAGGTGGTATACAATTATGGATGGACTGCCGAGTGCCGACACAGAGGTAGCTACAGCCGTGGACTACCGTACTGTACTGTGTCTGCTGCTAATATAGACTGGTTGATAATGAGATGTAGTATGTATAAAGAAGAAAGAAAAAAAAAACCACGGGCAGGTGGTATACAATTATGGATGGACTGCCGAGTGCCGACACAGAGATAGCTACAGCCGTGGACTACCGTACTGTACTGTGTCTGCTGCTAATATAGACTGGATGATAATGAGATGTAGTATGTATAAAGAAGAAAGAAAAAAAAAACCACGGGTAGGTGGTATACAATTATGGATGGACTGCCGAGTGCCGACACAGAGGTAGCTACAGCCGTGGACTACCGTACTGTACTGTGTCTGCTGCTAATATAGACTGGATGATAATGAGATGTAGTATGTATAAAGAAGAAAGAAAAAAAAAAAACCACGGGTAGGTGGTATACAATTATGGATGGACTGCCGAGTGCCGACACAGAGGTAGCTACAGCCGTGAACTACCATACTGTGTCTGCTGCTAGTATAGACTGGATGATAAATAATGATATAAAAAATATATATATATCACTACTGCAGCCGGACAGGTATATATTATATAATGACGGACCTGCTGGACACTGTCTGTCAGCAGAATGAGTTTTTTAATTTTTATAGAATAAAAAAACACCACACAAGTCACACGACGAGTGTACTTTTTCAGGCAGACATTCAATCACAATATACTATACTGGTGGTCAGTGTGGTCAGGTCACTGGTCACAGTGGTCAGTGGTCAGTCACACTGGCAGTGGCACTCTGGCAGCAAAAGTGTGCACTGTTTAATATGTACTCCTGGCTCCTGCTATAACCTATAACTGCTCCCCAGTCTCCCCCACAATTAAGCTGTGTGAGCACAGTCAGATATTATACATAGATGATGCAGCACACTGGGCTGAGCACAGATATGGTATGTGAGTGTGACTGAGTCACTGTGTATCGTTTTTTTCAGGCAGAGAACAAGAACAGAACGGATTATTAAATAATAATAAATTATAAAACTGCACTGGTGGTCAGGTCACTGGTCATCAGTCACTAGTATAACTCCTCCTAAGCTCCAGTAAGTAAATGAAGTGTCTCACTCTCACTCTCCTATCTATTTTAATTTCTAAACGGAGAGGACGCCAGCCACGTCCTCTCCCTATCAATCTCAATGCACGTGTGAAAATGGCCGCGACGCGCGGCTCCTTATATAGAATCCGAGTCTCGCGATAGAATCCGAGCCTCGCGAGAATCCGCCAGCGTGATGATGACATTCGGGCGCGCTCGGGTTAACCGAGCAAGGCGGGAAGATCCGAGTCGCTCGGCCCCGTGTAAAAAAAACTGAAGTTCGGGCGGGTTCGGATTCAGAGGAACCGAACCCGCTCATCTCTATTATAAACATGTCTTTAAACTAACTGTGCCACGGCTAAATAGCCCATTTAGTTTATCCAAATAACCCTGAATGGCAATAGATAACAAGCTATAACCAAATGCCTGATTTACATTTAAAACGGACAAAAATTGGTTGCAGGTGAGTAGGAACTACTTGTTCCGGTATGCATCACGTGTATGGACTATATAACTAATCTCACTATGTGTGAGGAAATGCTGTACTGATGTCTTCATGTTACCACCCCTCCTGACCACGCCCCCCCCCCCCCCCCCCGGCGAGAGCCGCGCTGACGTCATGGACTCTGTCGGTGGGCCGGGCTTTGTGTCTCCGACGTCGCTCGTGTCACAGACCCTAGCTCACTGCACCACCTCCAGAGCCCGGACTATCCTGCAGACTCATCAGCTGATGGTGCTGCGTCATCGGGAGACGCCTCTTGGCTGCCATTAGTTAGTTAGAAAAAGGGGAGTTTTCTAGGAGATCCGTATGTCAGGTGGAACGCATACCGGAAATGCATGCTTTCCACCGAAGAAACTTTCACATTTGTATTACAAGGCTGCAATTTCACAAAACATAGTAAACCTACAATACAGTTGTGTTATAATATTACACTTGTGACATAGCAGCGAAGTCAATTCCAAATCTCCACATAAAAAACTTCACAGAAAAACAATATACACTGTCTCAATTTGTACTTCGCATAGCATCAGAGATTGAAATATTAGATTAAAAAAGTCCTTCTTATATCTAGATTTGTTACTTATTCTATAATTAAATTAATAAGTTAATGTTAATAAATTTGTGACTCGTGACTGTGATTAATGGTTCATAAAAGGTAAAATATACCCTGAATAAATAGCTACTTGCTGACTACTAAATGGCTTTTACTTGTGTTTACTTAATTCTAAACAAACTAAGTGATGTGATATCCTTCTCAATGATAATTTAATGACTAAAGTGATGTTTAAATAATAAATAAATTTCATATGATTGTGGAGACAGAGTCACACTTATATGATTTTGTGTTGAGTGTGAAAATACCTTTCTTATATCTAAATACACTAGTCAATTTAAAGCTTAAAAAATAATAATTACGCTGCATATTCAACTAGTAGGTTTACTACCCAAAGATACTAAGTTTCCAAAAATGACACAATGTCTATGCTCTCATTGAGACCTTTGGGGGAGAGGGTGTTGAGTGTAAAAATCCAGAAAGATTCCCTTCTAGATAGCATAAGTTCTCTATTTCCCCCTCTCGCTCCCAATTTGACTACTTCAAGGATAGTAAACTTCAGATCTTTAGGGTTAGACTTATGTGTCTCTAAAAAATGTCGCGGTAAGCTGTGATTATTAACCTTATTTTTTATGCCTCGTAGGTGTTCTTGTTTTCTAAGTTTGACATCCTTTTGGTTTTGCCCACGTACATTAAATTGCAACTGCACGTGATTCTATAATTTACGAATTCACTGTTGCAGTTTACACTTTCTCTTAACGTATATTTGAAACCATTCTCATAAATCCATGAAAAATAAGTTTTTTCCATGTACTTACAACATATACAGGGGTTGCAGGGAAAACACCCTGCATTTATTTTCAAAAAGGAGGAGCTATTGTCAGACTGTTTAATATGTTCTTAGATCGTAACATACTCAGGGCTAAAATATTTTTTTAAATTGCTAGCCCTTTTAAATACTACTTGTGGCCTAGAAGGTAGTGACGGTCCAAGTATGGTATCTTTTAATAAGATTGGGCAATGTTTCTCCAAAATTTTCGCAATTAAACGGTTCTCTCTATTAAACTGCGTTATAAAGGGTCTACACTTATTGCTCCTCTTATCATTTGGTATCCTATCCTTATCCAAGAGACTAGCTCTATCAACACTGCTTGCTCTCTGTAAGGCCTCCTCCACCTTGGTTTGATTATAGCATCGAACCAGAAATATATCTTTAAGGACCTCTGCTTGTATCATAAATTCATTATGTTCACTGTAATTTTTTCTTAATTGGAGGAATTGGGAGTATGGAACTCCATCTATCCAGATGGGATGGTGACAACTGGACACCAGAATGAAATTGTTTGCGTCGACGTCCTTAAAGAAAGTTGATGTCTTTACTACTTTTCCTATTTCCCTTTCCAACTTAAAGTCCAAATAGTCAATCTTACTGGAATCTGTTTTGAAGGTGAATTTTAAATTGAAGGAATTTGTTTGGAGATTTTTCATAAATTGTTCAACACTTTGTTCATCTCCCTTCCATATAATGATCAAATCATCAATATATCTACGATAGAATCTAATATGCTCTTTCTCAAAATGAGTTCCATAGATGAATGACTACTCCCACACCCCCATCAGCAGGTTAGTATAAGATGGGGCAAATTTGGTCCCCATCGCAGTTCCCTGCTGCTGGAGGTAGTGGGAGTCCTGAAATTGAAAATAGTTTTGCTTTAAAATAAAGCCTATACTATTCAGGATAAAGTTGGTTTCAGCTTGAGACTTGTCAGAATCGGCCATTAAGAATGATTTTACTGCCTCCATTCCCTTGTTATGTGGAATGGAGGAGTATAGGGCTTGGACATCAATGGTCAACCATCTTTCATCACTAGACCATGTATATTTATCCAACCATTGTAATAAACTTGTGGAATCTTTTAAATACGAGGGTAGAGTTTTGACATAAGGTTGCAGCTTTAGATCGATAAAATGGGAGAGGTTTGCAGTCAAAGAGTCAACTCCCGAGATGATTGGCCTTCCCGGGGGTGACTGTAAGCTCTTGTGCACCTTTGGGAGATGGTAGAAAATGGCCGAAATGGGATGATCTACCCATAAATACTCCATTTCCTTTTTACAAATTACTTTATTTCTTTGGGCATCATATAAAAGGACTCTCAAATCTTTCTTAAATAATGCTGTGGGATACGCCTTCAGCTTGATAACCACCCTCATCCCCCCTTAGGCGGTGGGGGTGCGGGACAGGCTCTGCAGGGCGGTGATGTCGGCCGGAGGTGTCACCTCCACTGGCCGCTCCTCTGCCCTGTCTGCAGCCTCGCCCCGCATCACCGGAGGGCTGCCGGATTCCCCAATGCTTGCTGACGGCCGAGCGGGTCGGGGATGGATTGAGGATGTCTGCCCCCCCCCCCTCCATCCCGGAGGGAGGGAGGTAACAGCCACCCTCGTCCACCATAGGCGGCGGTGTGCGGGACATGCTCCGCAGGGCGGTGATGTCGGCTGGAGGGGTATCCTCCACTGGCCGTTTCACCGCCTGCAGTCTCCCCCCGCATCACTGCAGGATCCGGAGGGCTGCCGGATTCCCCAATGCTTGCTCGAGGCTGAGTGAGCGGTATGGCTGGGGGCTGTTGCGGGAGGTTGTCAGTTCCTATTACATCTCGGAGGTGGGGTGATAACCACCCTCATCCCCCCTTAGGTGGTGGGGGTGTGGGACAGGCTCCGCAGGGCGGTGATGTTGGCCGGAGGTGTCACCTCCACAGGCCGCTCCTCTGCCCTGTCTGAAGCTTCCTCCTGCATCACTGCAGGATCCGGAGGGCTGCTGGATTCCCCGATACCTGCTTGTGGGTGAGTGGCACGGTAGGGGGCTCTCGATTGAGGTTGTCCGTACTCCTCTCTATTCTGGAGAGGAGTGATAGCCACTGCTTTCCCCACTTAGGTGGTGGGGTTTGTGACAGGCCCTGCAGGTTGGTGATGGTGACTGCAGGGTTCTGAGGTTTGCTGGTTCCTTTACTTATTGGCCATGGTTGAATGTTATCGCTGTGCGCGGTTTTCGTAACCCCTTCACCTTGGAAGTGGGGGGGGGGGTCCGCTGTCATCATTTCTCACTTTGGTGTCAGGTTGAGATATTGGGCGCTGGTGGTTAGGTTTGTATCTGCCTACTGATGATGTGTTGTCACTATTGAAATTCTCTCTAAGAGAGTAACTATAAGATCAGACATTTGCTGCACGTGTAAAGCTGAGAAACTAGAGGAGCCTGAGCTACCATCTCTGATATTATGACCAAACGCCATGAAATCAGTCAAAATTTGGCTGACTGCGGGGGTGGGCATATGGGGCGTCCCGTGCCCTCGCACCCGACTTGGCCGGGGACAATCCGTTTGGCACGAGGGCCAGCGCCTCCGGCGGCCTGGGTGGGTCGGCGGAGGGGCCTCTTCCCTGGTCCTCCCGTCCCCGGTGGCTGGTCCCTACCTGGGCTTAATATTCGGGCGGAGCCCCCCTTCTCCGGGCTTAATAGTCGGGGGCCGGCTGCCCCTTCCCCAGGGCTGAACAGCCGGGGACCACCTGCCGGACGGCGGGGCCGGCGGCGCGAGCAGTGTCCCGTCCCGGGGACTTGGCCGGGGACAATCCGTTCGGCACGAGGGCCAGCGCCTCCGGCGGCCAGGTGGGTCGGCAGAGGGGCCTCTCCCTGGGCCTCAGGTGGCTGGTTTCTCCCTGGGCTTAATATTCGGCCGGAGCCCCCGCTCTCCGGGCTTAATAGTCGGGGGCCGGCGGCGCGAGCAGTATCCCGTCCTGGGCACTTGGCCGGGGACAATCCATTCGGCACGAGGGCCAGCACCTTCGCCAGCCGGGTGGGTCGGCGGAGGGGCCTCTCCCCTGGTCCTCCCGTCCCCGGTGGCTGGTCCCTCCCTGGGCTTAATATTCATCTGGAGCCCCCGCTCTCCGGGCTTAATAGTCGGGGGCCGGCGGCGCGAGCAGAGTCCCGTTCCGGGGACTTTGACGGGGACAATCTATTCGTGCCATGTTTTTGGCTGTGTTGATTTTCTTTTGTTATTGGGGTTTTTTTCAGGGGGGGGGGGTTGTCTTGTTCTTGCCCCAGGCACTGCAGTGGCGAATGGGGATACTGGACAAACCCCACTGCCGGACAAGGTATTTTTCCAGTACTGTTTATTTGGGGGGGGTCTTTTTTTGTGGGTTGGTCTTGTTCTTGCCCCATGCACTGCAGTAGCGGATGGGGATATTGGACAAACCCCGCTGCCGGCCAATGTATTTTTCCCGCACTGTTTATTATTTTTTGGGGGGGTCTGCTTGTTTTTGTGTGTTTTTGTGTGTGTTGTTTTTCTTTTGTTTTTTGTTTTTTTGGGGGGGGGTGCTTTGTTCTTGTTTATTTTGGGGGTCTGTATGTTTTTGGGTGTTTTGGGTATGTTGTTATTCTTTGTTTTGGTTTTTTTTCTGGGGGGGGGCGTCTTGTTCTTGCCCCATGCACTGCAGTGGCGGATGGGGATACTGTACAAACCCCGCTGCCGGCCAAGGTATTTTTCCCGTACTGTTTATTTGGGGGGGGGGGGGGAGACTTTGTTTTTGGGTGTTTTTGTGTATGTTGTTTTTCTTTAGATTTTTTCGGGGGGGGGGGGAGGGTTTGGGGGGGTGCTTTGTTCTTGTTTATTTGGGGGGGTCTGTTTGTTTTTGGGTGTTTTGGGGTGTGTTGTTTTTCTTTTATTTTGGGGGTTTTGTTTTGGGGGGTGTCTTGTTCTTGCCCCATGCACTGCAGTGGCGGATGGGGATACTGGACAAACCCTGCTGCCGGCCAAGGTATTTTTCCCGTACTGTTTATTTTGGGGGGGGTGGTCTGTTTGTTTTTGGGTGTTTTTGTGTATGTTGTTTATCTTTTTTTTTTTTTTTTGGGGGGGGGGTGCTTTGTTCTTGTTTATTTTGGGGGGTCTGTTTGTTTTTGGGTGTTTTGGGGTGTGTTGTTTTTCTTTTGTTTTTGGGGTTTTGTTTTGGGGGGTGTCTTGTTCTTGCCCCAGGCACTGCAGTGGCGGATGGGGATACTGGACAAACCCCACTGCCGGACAAGGTATTTTTCCCGTACTGTTTATTTTGTTGTTTGAAAAATTGTTTGTTTTTGTGTATTTTTGTGTGTGTTTTTATTAGGGGGGGTGGTCATTTTGGTTTTGCGTGTTTTTTTTTTTTTTACCCCTTGTGCTGCAGCAATGGATGGGGATATTGGACAACCCAGCTGCACTTTTTTTTTTTTTTTTAAACTGGGCAGGGTCAAAACACACAGCATCACACACTCCCAGAAGTCCTTGGTTTGTCTCCCACCCCCAGAAGTTCACCATTATATCTCTCACTCCCAGGAGTCCTCAGTCTGTTTTCCACTCCCGGAAGTCCCTGGCTTGTTTCCTTAAGACAATGAATGCGGATGGGGCAGACAGTAAAACGGATGGCAGTGATGAAGACTATCTCCCCGACTCATCTGAGTTGAGCAGTTCAAATGACAGCAGCGGGGAAGAGACATCTTTTCACAGGAGACAGGCGCTGGAAGAAGCCGAGGCTTCCTCCACAGACGGCGGCCTGAACCGATGGACACATCACGGCGTGTCAGTCCAGGTTCTTACCCAAAAAGGGGATGATTCCGGAACATATAACAAGAAGAAAAACTTCTACCTATGGTGTGAGAGGCCATATTCCAAAATTGCGAGGCACATGGAAGCCGACCACCGCAGTGAGCCAGAGGTAGCAAGGGCACTGAGCTTTGACAAGAACTCCAGGGAAAGGTCAGTGCAGCTGGACCTAATTCGCCACCGGGGGAACTTTGCACATAATATCGGTGTTCTCCGCGAGGGCAGCGGTGTCCTACTACCTTGCAAGCAGCCGGTCAAAGCAGCAGCTCCCCAAGATTTCATGCACTGCGCACACTGCCAAAGTCTGTTGTCCAGGTGACACCTGTGGCGACATGTGAAGAGGTGCCCTCTTCGAAAAAGGGGTGGCCACCCCAAACCTGGTAGAACTCGGGTCCAGTCCCTGTGCACTTACGCCACACCCGTTCCGCCAGGTGTTGGAACCGGCCTGTGGAATTTGTTGAGCCAAATGAATTATGATGATGTGGTACCTGTGATCAAGGGGACAGCTGCATCATGCAGTTCGGGCAGCACCTCTACAACTGACTGGGGTCTGATGTCGGCAAGCACGAGTACATCTCCCAGAAGCTCAGAGAGGTGGGTCATCTCCTGCTGCATGCGATGAAGGTCACTCCATTGCGGAGCATGGAGGATTTCATCCGCCCACCCAACTTTTTCCATGTGGTGCATGCCGTCAGGAGCCTGGCTGGCTACGATGACAAGACCAACACCTATAGGGTCCCCTCGCTGGCCCTGAAGGTGGGCCACAGCTTGCAAAAGATTTCTGCCATGGTTCAGTGCCAGGCGCTGATGTAGGGCCGTGCCCTGACAGTGGAGAGCGCACGGAGCTTCAGGAAACTGTACGAGGCGAGGTGGAGTGAGCTCATCTAAACTGCTCCCTGAAGACCCTACGAGATATAAAATGGAATGCCCCACTCCTCCTACCTTTCACTGACGACGTGAAACGATTGAACCTATACCTCCTTGACCGGCAGCGGGAGTACTTGGATGGGTTATCTGCCCACCCTTCTGCAAAGCAGTGGTCAATGCTGGCCAAGATCACCCTCACACAGTTGATCCTCTTCAACCGCAGGAGGGAAGGTGAGGTGTCCAAGATGCGGCTATCCTCATTTGAATCACGGCACACAGCCGACCTGCAGGGTGACGTGGCCCAGGCCCTCTCAGAGATGGGGAAGGCTCTCTGTCACCACTTCACCCGTATTGAGATACCTGGTAAAAGAGGCAGGAAGGTTCCCATCCTGTTATCCCCATGCATGCAGAAAGCCATGGAGCTCCTAACCGAGAAGAGGGCAGAGTGTGGTGTCACCCCTGACAATTTCTACATGTTTGCCAGGCCAGCCGCCTTATCATACTTCAAGGGATCTGACTGCATTCGTCTCTATGCCCGGGATTGTGGGGCCAAGCATCCCGAAGCACTGTCCTCCACCCGTCTCCAGAAGCATGTAGCCACCCTTTCCAGGGTCCTCAACCTAAGCGACACCGAGATGGACCAGCTAGCCGATTTCCTCGGACATGACATACGGGTGCATCGACAGTATTACCGTCTTCCAGAAGGTACCCTGCAGCTGGCCAAGTTAAGCAAGCTCTTTGTGGCCCTGGAGCAAGGGAGAATGGCTGAGTTCAGGGGCCGCAGTCTGGAGATCTCCATTGATCCAGATGGTAAGTATCACTGGACGAGTGGCTCCAGGGACTGACACTGTAAGTGGGCTGGTGTGACGGGGTTTACTGTCTTTCTCTATTTCCAGAACCAATCCAGGTGGCAAGTGATGACTCTGGGGATGAGCCAAAGAGGCAAGCCAGTGAGGTGACAGTGGTGCACACCGAGAAAGAAGCAAACAGTGTGGCAGTGGAGGGAGCCACTCCTAAAGGTGGGTGCAACCTCCCATGCTGGTGGGGGGGTTGGTGGGGGGTGGCCTTGGCTGGTGATGGCTTTGCAGGATGACTGACCTTTCCTCTCCCACATAGGTGACAGCAGAGGTGCTAAGAGAAAACCATGGACCCCAGCGGAAGTCAGAGCCGTTGAAAGACACATGATGCGGTTCAACCACTCCTGCAAGGTTTCGGGCAAGAAGGATTGTGATGCGTGCCTAGGGGCTGAAACCCAAGCACTGAAGGCTCGAAATGGCTTTCAATTAAATTCTACATAAAGAACCGAATAACTGCGATAATGAGAAAGAAAATTAACTAAATAAATAAATAAATAAATAAAAAATAAGTTAACAAACACATGCATACATACACAAATAAATAAATGAATAAATAAATCAATACATAATAAAAATGTGGGTGCCATTGCACCCGGTGGCCACCTGGGGGGAGGGTGTCACACATAAATTGATCCATATATTATGTCCCCATGGTCCCCTCCCAGGCCACGCACGCCTCCAGGCTGGGCCCTTCCAGGGGTAAGGGAAATGGTGTCCCCGTGAGGGATGTTCCATACATGGGTCCAAATGAGGTCACAAAAACAAGTATATGTCTGTGGCTGTGTGTGTGTGTGTGTGTGTGTGTGTGTATGCATGTGTATGTGTGAATGTATGTGAGAGAGTTGTGTGACTTGGCAGGATCATCTGTGTCCTTCACTCAAAGTGACATTATACCCCACGGGGACACTGGTACAACTAACCCTTAATTGCAGAACTCTGGTAATTATCTGAGAGATGGGTCAGTGGGGTAGAAGGCTGCAGGGAGTATAAAGCAGATAAATACTCTGGTGTAACCTCACCACTTGCAGGACTGCCAGGATCTACAGTAGCTTTCTACACGTGCTGCTGTGACATCACCACTGTGAGTGTATCTGTAGCTATATCACCATTACTACTGCATACAGTGACTGCCCGATATACACAGAGAGACAGAGACAGACAGAGAGACAGACAGAGACAGACAGACAGACAGACAGAGAGACAGAGAGAGAGACAGACAGACAGACAGAGAGACAGACAGACAGAGAGAGACAGAGAGAGACAGACAGACAGACAGACAGATAGATAGATAGATAGATAGATAGATAGATAGATAGATAGATAGATAGATAGATAGATAGATATGAGATAGATAGATAGATAGATAGATGATAGATAGATAGATAGATAGATAGATAGATGGGCAGCACTAGGGGTATAATTCCTGCTTGCACACAGATGTAATTGCTACTTTCTAGGCTACAGAGCTGGTAATGTTGGTAAGTGATGACTGTGAAATGAAAAGAGACGTCGGAGCCATCATAATCTCATCTGCAGCGTGTTTTCATATGTGCGAGATCACAGCTGATGGCAGACACCCGCCCCGATAACGGACATGACACGTCTGTGTTTTTCCTCCACTCCCCATAAACTCCCCGTTATCACCTCCAAATGGTCATTTCCTGTCACTCACTTTCCCATGAAATCCTCATTACAGCCGGGATCACAGCACATGCGCCGTCTACCGATAATCACTCACTTGTGTGACCAGCACCATAGTGCACACACATGAACCAGGGCCTGGTACACACACATCACTATTTTACCTGGTGTGTGTGTTTGTGCATGTGTGCCTGGTGTGTGTATGCAGTGTCGGACTGGGGCATGTAGGGCCCACCGGGGGGAATACAGTGGTAGGGGCCCATGTTTGGGGGTGTGGCTAGTCTCTAGAGGAAGGGTGCTCAGCCACCACATTGGTTTGCCTAACCATTTTGCAAGTGTTGGTCCCCTAGATAAATATATACAGTAAATACTGTAGTGCATGCAAGATAATTATTTATTTATTTATTTATTGACAGTTTCTTATATAGCGCAGCAAATTCCGTTGCGCTTTACAATTTGAAATAACAATAACAAACTGGGTGATAACAGTCATAGAGGTAGGAAGGCCCTGCTCGCAAGCTTACAATCTATAGGGAAATAGGCATATGTACACAAGGAAAGGTGCTATCTATTGCATAGAATGAGAAGACATGTGAGGATATGTGTGGACTGTACAGAGTGGATGTAATTTGATAGGAAGGTTTATGAAAGTTATGTGGGCGGTTCAGGAATTTGATACGCTTGCCTAAAGAGGTGAGTTTTGAGGGAACGCTTGAAGGTTTGGAGACTAGAGGAGAGTCTTATTGTGTGTGGTAGGGCATTCCACAGGGTGGGTGCAGCCCGATGAAAGTCCTGCAGTCGTGAGTGGGAGCGAGTAATGAGTGTGGATGAGAGACGCAGGTCTTGTGAAGAGCGCAGAGGTCGGGTTGGGAGATATTTTGTGATAAGCGAAGTGATGTACGTTGGTGTAGTTTGGTTAATGGCCTTGTGTGTGAGTAAAAGTATTTTATATTGAATGCGGTAGAGTACAGGTAACCAATGGAGGGACTGACAGAGTGGATCTGCAGACGATGAACGTCTCGCGAGGAAGATAAGCCTCGCCGCTGCATTCAGAATGGATTGTAGTGGTGAGAGTCTTGTTTTGGGAAGACCAGTTAGGAGACTATTGCAATAATCAATGCGGGAGATAATGAGAGCATGGATTAGAGTTTTAGCAGTGTCTTGTGTAAGGTATGGTCGTATTTTGGATATGTTTTTTAGATGCATGTAACATGATCTTGAGACAGATTGAATGTGAGGAACAAAGGACAGATCAGAGTCAAGGATAACACCTAGGCAGCGAGCTTGTGGGGTAGGGTAGATAGTCTAGTTTTCAACAGTGATAGAGATATCAGGTTGGTACCTACTATTGGCCGGTGGAAATATAATTAACTCTGTCTTTGAAATATTAAGTTTGAGGTGGCGAGATGTCATCCAGGATGAGATGGCAGAAAGGCATTCAGTGACACGGTCCAGTACAGATAGGGACAAGTCAGGGGAGGATAGGTAGATTTGAGTATCATCTGCGTACAGATGATACTGAAAACCAAAGGAGCTGATTAGTTTACCAAGAGATGAGGTATAGATAGAGAAAAGCAGAGGACCCAAGACTGAGCCTTGCGGTACTCCAACTGAAAGAGGTAGCGAAGAGGAGGTAGATTCAGAGAAGCGAACACTGAAGGAGCGATTAGATAGGTACGATAGGAACCAAGAAAGGGCTGTGTCTTTAAGACCTAGGGATTGTAGTGTCTGTATGAGAAGAGAGTGGTCTACAGTGTCAAATGCAGCAGATAGATCTAGAAGAATAAGTAGTGAGTAGTGGCCTTTAGACTTCGTAGTGACCAAATCATTAACCACTTTAGTCAGTGCCGTCTCTGTGGAATGTTGGGAACGGAAGCCTGACTGAAGTGGGTCCAACAAAGTGTATGAGTTAAGAAAGTGTGTGAGTCGAGTGTAGGCAAGTCTCTCAAGTAGCTTAGAGAGACAAGGGAGCTGAGAGATAGGGCGGTAGTTTGAGAGAGCATTAGGGTCAGAATTTTGTTTTTTTAAAATGGGAGTAATCACTGCATGCTTGAAGAGTGAAGGAAAAATACCAGTAGAGAGAGAGAGATTACAGATGTTAGTTAAGGTAGGGATGAGCACCAGAGACAGAGCTTTACTTATTTGTGAGGGTAAAGGATCAAGAGGAGAGGTAGTAGAGAAGCAGGATGAGAAGAGTGATGATACTTCATCTTCATTTGTGGGATCAAATGAAGAAAGAGTGCCAGAGGGTTCAGGTAAAGAACGGAGCATGTCACTGGCTGCCGAAGAGCATACCATTTCATCTCTGATCTTATCAATCTTCTCCTTGAAGTAGGAAGCAAGATCATGTGCCTTGATAGTGGCTGATGGGGTAGGTGTGGGAGGATTCAGAAGTGATTTAAATGTATTAAAGAGTCGTTTGGGGTTA
>NW_026968483.1:0-57500 GCF_028390025.1 Pseudophryne corroboree | reverse complement strand
ATGGAATGGGATGGACTGAAAATTACCATTTCCAATGTATTTTCTATACTTTGAATCAATCTAGAAGCAGATGTGATGGTAGGTGGAGGCTGGAAGTGACTGATGTGTGTAAGGCAGGTTCTGTACATACTAGACAATTTTGATTCAATAAAGATAAAGATTTCCCTTGAAATTTCCTCTGCTGCAGAATGAAAGAAAAAGTTCATACATACTGACCGATATAGGGGGCTATTCAGAGTTACTAGCACACCAAAAAAGTCATCAATTGGGCAAAACCATGTGCACTGCAGGGGGGGCAGATGTAACATGTGCAGAGAGAGTTAGAGTTGGGTGGGGTACGTTCAAACTGAAATCTAAATTGCAGTGTAAAAATAAAGCAGCCAGTATTTACTCTGCACAGAAACAGAATAACCCTCCCAAATCTAGTGCTGGGAGGAGCACCGCCAGTCCAGTTGCTGATATTGAGATTAAAGATGTCACTGTAGAAGTACACCAGGATGAGGAGGATATTGGTGTAGCTGGCGCTGAGGAGGAAGTTGACGATGAGGATTCTGATGATGATGTGGATTTTTTGAACAAGACACCAGTGTAGACAGTGGCTAGCCATGGGATGTAAAAGCCCATTTCATGCCTGGGAAAAATATCTCCACAAATTTGGACAACATGTGTCAAGCCATGTGTTGACTTTGTCAATCCATAATAAGTAGGGGTAAGGACGTTAACCACCTAGGAACATCCTCCCTTATAATTCACCTGCAGTGCATTCATCATAAGTCATTGTCAAGTTCAGAAACTTTGGTAATAGTGTAAGTAGTTCACTGACACCTAAATTCCTTCTTCCTGTTGTATCCAATCTCCTGCAATCCATACCACCAACTCCCTCAATGTCAATTTGCTCCTCAGTCTGGAATGGAAGTAGACTGACGAGTTCACTCCTATCTGTGTGGATCCTAGAATGGTACGCCTACTGCTGCTGTTGTTGTTGTTGCTGGGAGTCGATCGTCATCCTAGAGAGGAAGTCGGAAGACCACTTGTACTACTTTAACTAAGCAGTTGACTGTCCAACAGTCTTTTGCGAGGAAGAAGAACTATGACAGCAGTCTTCCTATTGCAAAGCAGATTGCTGAGGTCATAACAACTATGCTGGTGTTAGTTGTGCGTCCGGTATCCGCCATTAGTACTGTGTCTCTGGTACAAAATCACATCTAGATTCCACTTCACTAGGTAAGCGATTCCCTGATTTTACAGGGACATTAGTAAAAGTGTCCTCAGTGTCCTGAGAAATATAGTTGTACCCACTGTCCACTTAACCATGGACAAGTAGAGCAGGGGAAAACTAAGGACTACATGACTGTGACAGCCCACTGGGTAGATGTATTGCCTTCCGCAGCAACAACAGCAGCGGCGGCACCAGTAGCAGCATCTCGCAAATGCCAACTCGTTCCTAGGCAGGCTACGCTGTGTATCACTGGTTTCCGCAAGAGTCACACCGCTGACAGCCTCTTACAAAAACTGAGGGACATCTTTGCACAATGGTTCACCCCACTTAGACTCTCCTGGGGATTTGTGATATTGGACAATGCCACCAATATTGTGTGTACATTACATCTGGGCAAATTCCAGCACGTCCCATGTTTTGCACATACATTTAATTTGGTGGTGCAGAATTTTTTTTTAAACTACAGGGGCATGCAGGAAAAGCTGTCAGTGGCCCAAAAAATTGCAGGCCACTTTCGATATTCAGCAACTGGAGCACCAGCAAACACTCTTGAACCTGCCATGCCATCACCTGAAACAAGATGTATAATGAGGTAGAATTCAACCCTCTATATTCTTCACAGGTTGGAGGAGCTGCAAAAGGCTATTCAAGCCTATACAGATGGGTCCACGGTTATCATGGCTAGTTTGCTGCACCTACAGTAGGCACAACATGGTTTATTAACATAAACCCTTCCTCTATTGTTCTCAGCTGCAGTACAATAATGAGAACAATACAGTAGGGGATTATGTCATTACAGCCGGGGATTAAGTCCGACTGCCCAGTCTCAACTAATCCTATTTAAGGTCAAGATAAACATGGACCCATCTGTACATCCACCTATGATATAGGCGAAGGAAAGGGAAAGCACCTGACTCAAGAGCAGTTGAGAATGATTTCCATCTTGTGCAAGGTTCTCCAACCCTTCATACTTGCCATACAGTATGTGAAGTCAGTTCAGACACTGCCAGCTTGAGTCAGGTCATTCCCCTCATTAAGCTTTTGCAGAAGCAGCTGAAGAAATTGAAGGAGGAGCTGACAGAGCGATTCCGCTAAGTGTGTGGGACTTGTGGATGGAGTCGTTCATTCGCTTTGCCAGGATTCAAGGGTAGTCAATCTGTTGAAATCAGAGCATTACATTTTGGCCACCATGCTCGATCCTAGGTTTAAAGCCTACAATGTATCTCTCTTTCCGGTGGTAACAAGTCTGCAGAGGTGCAAAGAACTGCTGGTTAGAAAATTGTCAGCTCAAGCGGAACGTGACCTGTCAACAGCTCTCCTTCATTTTCTCCCACAACTGGGGCTACAAGGAAAAGAATAACATTTCCTAGCCCACCCACTGGCGGTGATGCAGGGCAGTCAGGAGCAAAAAATGACATCTGGTCTGGACTGAAGGACCTGCCAACAATTACTGACATGTCTACTGTCACTGCATATGATTCTGTCACCACTGAAAGAATGGTGGAGGATTATATGAGTGACAGCATCCAAGTAGGCATGTCAGACAATCCGTACGTATACTGGCAGGAAAAAGAGGCAATTTGGAGGCCCTTGCACAAACTGGCTTTATTTTACCTAAATTCCCCCCCCCCCCCACCAGTGGTTACTCCAAAAGAGTCTTTAGTGCAGCCGGTAACCTTGTCAGCGATCGGCGTACGAGGTTACTTCCACTAAATGTGGAGCAGATGATGTTCATCAAAATGAATTATAAAGTCCTCCGGGAAGACCTTTACCAGCAATTGCCTCCAGAAAGTACACAGAGACCTATGATGGTGGATTCCAGTGGGGACGAATTAATACTCAGTGAGGAGGATGTACACAGTGAAAGGGGTGAGGAATCGGTGGATGAGGATGTGGTGGACATCTTGCCTCTGTAGAGCCAGTTTGTGCAAGGAGAAATTGATTGCTTCTTTTTTGGTGGGGGCCCAAACCAACCATTCATTTCAGTTACAGTCGTGTAGCAGACCCTGTCGCTGAAATGATTGGTTTGTTAAAGTGTACATGTCCTGTTTATACAACATAAGGGTGGGTGGGAGGGCCCAAGGACAATTCCATCTTGCACCTCTTTTTCTTCTTTGCATCATGTGCTGTTTGGGGACTAGTTTTTTTTAAGTGCCATCCTGTTTGTAACTGCAGTGCCACTCCTAGATGGGCCAGGTGTTTGTGCCACACACTTGTGTGACTTAGCTTAATCATACAGCTACCTCATTGCACCTCTTTTTCTTCTTTGCATCATGTGCTATTTGGGGCCTATTTTTTAAATCTGCCATCCTGTCTGTAACTGCAGTTCCACTCCTAGATAAGCCAGGTGTGTTTGCTGCACACTTGTGTCGCTTAGCTTGGCCATTCAGCTACCTAATTGCACCTCTTTTTCTTCTTTGCATCATGTGCTGTTTGGGGACTAGTTTTTGAATAGTGCCATCTTGTCTGCAACTGCAGTGCCACTCCTAGATGGGCCAGGTGTTTGTGCCGTACACTTGTGTCGCTTAGCTTAGTCACACAGCCACCTCGGTGCAACTTTTAGGCCTAAAAACAATGGTGGTCATTCCGAGTTGTTCGCTAGCTGTTTTTGGTCGCTGCGCAGCAATCAGGCAAATAAATTGCACTTCTACTCATGCGTATGTGGTGCAATGCGCACGTGCGATGTACTTTCACAACAGCCAAAGTCGCACTGCTCGCCACAGAGTGATTGACAGGAAGTGGGTGTTTCTGGGAGGAAACTGACCATTTTCGGAGAGTGTGTGGAAAAACGCAGGCGTGTCAGATACGAACGCAGGCGTGCCTGGGGAAACGCAGGTGTGGCTGGCCGAATGCAGGGCGTGTTCGTGACATCAAAACAGGAACGAAACAGTCTGAAATGATCGCAAGCTAGGAGTAGGTCTAGAGCTGCTCAAAAACTGCACAATCTTTTTTTGTAGCAGCGCTGCGAACCTTTCGTTCGCACTTCTGCTAAGCCAAGATACACTGCCAGTGGGCGGCGGCTTAGCGTTTGCACAGCTGCTAAAAGCAGCTAGTGAGCGAACAACTCGGAATGAGGGCCAATATTGTGAGGTGTGAGGTGTTCAGAATAGACTGGAAATGAATGGAAATGATTGTTATTGCGGTTAATAATACTGTATAGAGCCGGCGCTAGCCGCTCAGTAAAGGGATGCAGTGCAGGGAGGCGCCAAACTGAAGAGGCGCTCAGCCTCTCCCTGCTCTGCATCCCTGCTGCTGCCAGTTGCCGCTGCGCCTGTCACCCTGGATGACAGGTAGCGGCCCGGGCAGATTGCAGCGCGGCGGCTCCCCCTCCTCCCCAGAAAGTGTGCACACCGTGTGTGCCTGTGTGGCCTCAGCCTACACACAACGCCGCTGTTGCTGACATTCACGAGAGACCTAGAGGGTTGGGGACGTGGCCTAATCGTCAGAGCCGTGGCCACGCCCCTTTATGGGGAAAGTCATTGTAAAAAAAAAAGTCTAGGCTGTACAGAGCAGGGTAGGTGTAGTCCCTGATCCCTGAGCCCCCAGCACTCTGCTCCTGAGCCCCTCACTGTGATCCCACCCCCCCACCCACCCATACATGAACAATAACAATAGCAGCAGCCTCTCTGCCCCACTGCAGAACAGCACACTGCAGCATGTGCTGTGCTGCCAAGATGAGAGCTGCTGCTGCCCAGTAAGGTGGGAGGGGGTTGGGAGTGCAGGGGACCAGGGCCCCTCCGGGCCCCTCCATCAGTCCCAGGCCCGGGTAATTAGTTCCCGCTTCCGCCCCCTCTCGGGATCACTGACAACATCTTACAGAGCCACTGCAGTAACGGAGCCTGTGAGAAACCGGAGAAGAAGGGAGCGGATGAGCAGCGCTCGAGTCGGGACCTCCTGCAGGTACCGGGGCCGCACTGTGGAGGGAATGAAGGCTGTACCTGGCATAGGGGGTAACTCAGAGATGAACGCAGATCACTGCATACGCAGCCGGATCTGCGTTCACCTCTGCACATGCTCAATGACGACCAGCCGGACACTACTGTGCTGTGTAATGTGACTAATGGACACTACTGTGCGGTGTAATGTGACTGATGGACACTACTGTGCAGTGTAATGTAACTAACGGACACTATTGTGCAGTGTAATGTGACGTACGGACACTACTATGCGGTGTCATGTGACTAACGGACGCTACTGTGCAGTGTAATGTGACTAACGGGCGCTATTGTGCTGTGTAATGTGACTAACGGACACTACTGTGCTGTGTAATGTGACTGACGAACACTACTGTGCTGTGTAATGTGACTGACGGACACTACTGTGCTGTGTAATGTGACTGACGGACACTACTGTGCTGTGTAATGTGACTGACGGACAATACTGTGCGGTGTAATGTGATTAACGGACACTACTGTGCTGTGTAATGTGATTAACGGACACTACTGTGCAGTGTAATGTGACTAACTGACACTACTGTGTGGTGTAATGTGACTAACGGACACTACTGTGCGGTGTAATGTGACTAACGGTCACTACTGTGCGGTGTAATGTGACTAACAGACACTATTGTGTGGTGTAATGTGACTGACGGACAATACTGTGCGGTGTAATGTGATTAACGGACACTACTGTGCGGTGTAATGTGATTAACGGACACTACTGTGCAGTGTAATGTGACTAACTGACACTACTGTGTGGTGTAATGTGACTAACGGACACTACCGTGTGGTGTAATGTGACTAACGGACACTACTGTGTGGTATAATGTGACTAACGGACACTACTGTGTGGTGTAATGTGACTAACGGACGCTACTGTGCAGTGTAAGGTGACTAACAGACACTACTGTGCGGTGTAATGTGACTAACAGACACTACTGTGCAGTATAATGTGAGTAACGGACACTACTGTGCGGTGTAATGTGACTAACAGACACTACTGTGTGGTATAATGTGAGTAACGGACACTACTGTGCAGACACTACTGACTGATGGACACTACTGTGCTGTGTAATGTGACTGATGGACACTACTGTGCAGTGTAATGTGACTAACAGACACTACTGTGCGGTGTAATGTGACTAACAGACACTACTGTGCGGTGTAATGTGACTAACGGACACTACTGTGCGGTGTAGTGTGACTGATGGACACTACTGTGCAGTGTAATGTGACTAACGGACACTACTGTGCGGTGTAATGTGACTAATAGACACTACTGTGCGGTGTAATGTGACTAACGGACACTACTGTGCGGTGTAATGTGACTAATAGACACTACTGTGTGGTGTAATGTGACTGATGGACACTACTGTGCGGTGTAATGTGACTAACGGACACTACTGTGCGGTGTAATGTGACTAATAGACACTACTGTGTGGTGTAATGTGACTGATGGACACTACTGTGCAGTGTAATGTGACTAACGGACACTACTGTGCGCTGTAATGTGACTAATAGACACTACTCTGTGGTGTAATGTGACTGATGGACACTACTGTGCGGTGTAATGTGACTGACAGACACTACTGTGCAGTGTAATGTGACTAACAGACACTACTGTGCAGTGTAATGTGAGTAACGGACACTACTGTGCAGTGTAATGTGAGTAACGGACACTACTATGCGGTGTAATGTGACTAGCGAACACTACTGTGCGGTGTAATGTGACTAATAGACACTACTGTGTGGTGTAATGTGACTGATGGACACTACTGTGCGGTGTAATGTGACTAACGGACACTACTGTGCGGTGTAATGTGACTAATAGACACTACTGTGTGGTGTAATGTGACTGATGGACACTACTGTGCGGTGTAATGTGACTGACAGACACTACTGTGCAGTGTAATGTGACTAACAGACACTACTGTACAGTGTAATGTGAGTAACGGACACTACTATGCGGTGTAATGTGACTAGCGAACACTACTGTGCAGTGTAATGTGAATTGGTACTATTCTGCGGCCCCTATATTTTTGGCTCTTCCTCCTTTTGGGGGAAGTGGCATGTGTAAGAGGGTGCTCTACCTGGCTCAGTGTGTAAAAGGGTGCTCTATCTGGAATAATGTGTGACTGGCTCAACCTGGTGCAATATGTAAAAGGGGGCTGTATCTGGCGTAATGAATATAAGGGGCACTACCTGGCGTAATGTATGTAAGTGATACTATTGTGTGGTGTAATTTTGAATAATGGAGACTACTGCGCCCCTATATTTTAGGTAATTTTTTTATGACCGTATGTTTATGGATCTTGAGGGGGGCACCAAAATGTGTAGTTACAGCTCTGAGGATGAGATCGTTCACATTTGTATTTGTAAAAAAGCGCAAAATTGATAGTTTGCAGGAGGGCGCCGAACACCCTAGCACCGGCCCTGATACTGTAGGAGCAAAATTACCCCCAAATTCTGTGATTTTAGCTATTCTTATGTTATAAAAAAAAAATCCAGATCCAAAACCAAAACACGAAAGGGTGGTTTTGGCAAAACCAAACCAAAACTTGAGCGGGTAATTAGACCCAAAACCAAAACACGAAAGTGCTCGCCGCACATCTCTACTACTAAGTAATGTGATAAAGTATGCAACACTTATATATTGTGTGTGACTGAGTCTGTATACTGAGCACATTGGAACTTGGAATGGAGAAAAGCCATGGCCACAGCACTATAGGCATAGCCAAATTAAGGGGGGTCGCAGGGCACACAGTACCCAGGGTCCCCCTTTGTTAGGGCCCACCCCAGACAGAGCACACTGACATCGCTAGATTTCCCTCTCACGCAGTAGCAGAACCAGACAGCCAGAATGCGAGGAGGGCAGTATAGAATGTGAGCAGGGCAGTAAAGAATGCGAGCAGGGCAGTATAGAATGTGAGGAGGGCAGTATAGAATGCAGGCAGGGCAGTATACTATGCGAGGAGGGCAGTATAGAATGCGAGCAGGGCAGCATAGAGTGTGAGCAGGGCAGTATAGAATGCAAGCAGGGCAGTATAGAATGCGAGCGAAGCAGTATAGAATGCAGACAGGGCAGTATAAAAAGCGAGAAGGGCAGTATAGAATGTGAGCAGGGCAGTATAGAATGCAGGACGGGCAGTATAGAATGTGGGCAAGGCAGTGTAGAATGTGACAGGCAGTATAGAATGTGAGCAGGGCAGTATAGAATGTGAGAGGCAGTATAGAATGTGAGCAGGGCAGTATAGAATGCGAGGAGAGCAGTATATAATGCGAGCAGAGCAGTATAGAATAAGAGAGGCAGTACAGAATGTGAGTAGGGCAGTATAGCATGCGAGCAGAGCAGTATAGAATGCGGACAGGGTAGTATAGAATGTGAGCAGGGCAGTATAGAATGTGAGTAGGGCAGTATAGAATGCGAGCAGGGCAGTACAGTATGTGAGCAGGGAAGTATAGAATGTGAGGGGGCAGTACAGAATGTGAGCAGAGCAGTATAGAATGTGAGCAGGGCAGTATAGAATGTGAGCAGAGCAGTATAGAATGCGGACAGGGCAGTATAAAAAGCGAGAAGGGCAGTATAGAATGTAAGCAGGGCAGTATAGAATGCAGGGCGGGCAGTATAGAATGTGGGCAGGGCAGTATAGAATGTGAGTATGGCCGTATAGAATGTGAAAGGCAGCATATAATGTGAGCAGGGCAGTATAGAATTCAAGGAGAGCAGTATAGAATGCAAGCAGGGCAGTATAGAATGTGAGAGGCAGTATAGAATGTGAGCAGAGCAGTATAGAATGTGGGTAGGGCAGTATAGAATGCAAGCAGGGCAGTATAGAATGCGGGCAGGGCAGTATAGAATGCGAGCAGGGCAGTATATAATGTGAGTAGGGCGGTACAGAATGTGAGCAGGGTAGTATAGAATGTGAGGGGGCAGTATAGAATGTGAGCAGAGCCGTATAGAATGTAAGCAGGGCAGTATAGAACATGAGGTGGCAGTATAGAATGTGAGCAGGGCAATATAGAATGTGAGGAGGGCAGTATAGACTGTGAGTAGAGCACTATAGAATGCGAGCATGGCAGTGTAGAATGTGAGGGCAGTATAGAATGCGAGCAGGGCAGTATAGAATGTGAGGGGGTCAGTATAGAATGTGAGCACTGTCGTACAGAATGTGAGGGGGGCAGTATAGAATGTGAGCAGGGCAGTATATAATGTGAGTAGGGCAGTATAGAATGCGAGCAGGGCAGTATAGAATGTGAGAGGCAGTATAGAATGTGAGCAGGGCAGTATAGAATGCAGGTAGGGCAGTATAGAATGCAAGCAGGGCAGTATAAAATGCGAGCAGGGCAGTATAGAATGTGAGTAGGGCAGTACAGAATGTGAGCAGGGCAGTATAGAATGTGAGGGGGCAGTATAGAATGTGAGCAGAGCAGTATAGAATGTAAGCAGGGCAGTATAGACTGTGAGCAGAGCAATATAGAATGCGAGCATGGCAGTATAGAATGTGAGGGCAGTATAGAATGCGAGCAGGGCAGTATAGAATGTGAGGGGGGACAGTATAGAATGTGAGCACTGTCATACAGAATGTGAGGGGGCAGTATAGAATGTGAGCAGGGCAGTATAGAATGCAAGCAGGGCAGTATAGAATGCGAGGAGGGCAGTATAGAATGTGAGCAGGGCAGTATAGAATGTAAGGAGGGCAGTATAGAATACGAGCAGGGCAGTATAGAATGTGAGGAGGGCAGTATGCAGTGCAGGCAGAGTATCAGGGTTTATGAGCTACTGATGGAGATTTCTGACCAGAGGAGAGATAGGAGGGTGGAGAGAGCTGGAAGTAACACAGGGATCCCATCTTTTCCTCCTCCCTGCCTGGGTGTCTGGCTGCTATGTAACCAGGCATTATTCAACTATTAGTTTAAATCTAATATACCCCATTGGATTAAATTTTATATTCACAATCCATAAAGCCTAACATGACTCAGTCCTGGAGGGATAACATACTATATTACGTTATGATAATAATTACTAGAGATGTGCGGCGGGCATTTTTCGTGTTTTGTGTTTTGGTTTTGGTTCTAATTTCACTTTCATGTTTTGGTTTTGGATCTGGATGATAAAAAAAAACAGCTAAAATCACAGAATTTGGGGGTAGTTTTGCTCCTACGATATTATTAACTTCAATAACATTCATTTCCACTCATTTCCAGTCTATTCTTAATACCTCACACCTCGCAATATTGTTTTTAGGCCTAAAAGTTGCACCGAGGTGGCTGTATGACTAAGCTAAGCAACACAAGTGTGTGGCACAAACACCTGGCCCATCTAGGAGTGGCACTGCAGTTACAGACAGGATGGCACTTAAAAAAACTAGTCCCCAAACAGCACATGATGCAAAGAAGAAAAAGAGGTGCGAGATGGAATTGTCCTTGGGCCCTCCCACCCACCCTTATGTTGTATAAACAGGACATGTACACTTTAACAAACCAATCATTTGAGCGACAGGGTCTGCCACACGACTGTGGCTGAAATAACTGGTTTGTTTGAGCCCCCACCAAAAAAGAAGCAATCAATCTCTCCTTGCACAAACTGGCTCTACAGAGGCAAGATGTCCACCTCATCATCATCCTCCGATTCCTCACCTCTTTCACCGTGTACATCCTACTCACTGAGTATTAATTCATCCCTACTGGAATCCACCATCACAGTTCCCTGTGTACTTTCTGGAGGCAATTGCTGGTAAAGGTCTTCCCGGAGGACTTTATAATTCATTTTGATGAACATCATCTTCTCCACATTTAGTGGAAGTAACCTCCTACGCCGATCGCTGACAAGGTTACGGCAGCACTAAACACTCTTTCGGAGTACCGTCACAAAGAATTCCCAATTGAGTCCACAGGCGCTCATAAAGGAAAAGAGAAAAGAACAATCATAGTGTAATCTATTTTCCACATATAATCAATTAAATGCAATAAGTGATTGCTCGTACCCCTCGGGATGGTCTACCGTTTTACAAGTAGACAAACACGCTTTTCATGGAGCTGGATATCACCAGTTCAGGCTCTCTGCTGTCAGTATATCCTTGCAGATTGTATCCATACCAAAAAAAGAGAAGACATTTTCTGATAGTGCAACACTGTTTTATTCCTTTAAAATATACATTAAAATTAAGTTTGGGGGGATATGAAATGGTCTCTCACCAATAGAAATGGTCTACCACAGGAGCAGACAAAAACAGCATAGGTAAGTTGTCAAACACAGGCGTCCCTGGAACCAGCTGCCCAAATCCTATGGAGAGATATCCACACCGTTTCCCCTCTTATGGTCCTCCTGCCGACGCGTTTCAACACTTCCACCTAACACTAAGATCCCTATCCTTAGGATAGGGATCTTAGTGTTAGGTGAATCCATGTCTGGCAATAGGATGATTGATGGGCGGATTTAAGTGGGGTATAAATACCCAGTCAGTTTAAACCTCCAGTATGCCTTGATAAAGACACAGGAAGTGTTGAAACACGTCGGCAGGAGGACCATAAGAGGGGAAACGGTGTGGATATCTCTCCATAGGATTTGGGCAGCTGGTTCCAGGGACGCCTGTGTTTGACAACTTACCTATGCTGTTTTTGTCTGCTCCTGTGGTAGACCATTTCTATTGGTGAGAGACCATTTCATATCCCCCCAAACTTTATTTTAATGTATATTTTAAAGGAATAAAACAGTGTTGCACTATCAGAGAATTTCTTCTCTTTTTTTGGTATGGATACAATCTGCAAGGATATACTGACAGCAGAGAGCCTAAACTGGTGATATCCAGCTCCATGAAAAGCGTTTTTGTCTACTTGTAAAACGGTAGACCATCCCGAGGGGTACGAGCAATCACTTATTGCATTTAATTGATTATATATGGAAAATAGATTACACTATGGTTGTTCTTTTCTCTTTTCCTTTATGAGCGCCTGTGGACTCAATTGGGAATTCTTTGTGACGGTATCTACATAGAGTGGTTGGTGACACTCTTATTTTTTCTCCAGTTTGAGATCAGACGGCTGCTCTTGTGGCGCACGACTTTTTATTCATATCACTTTTCTCACTCTTTCGGAGTACACACTGGAGGGGGGGCAACTTAGGTAAAATAAAGCCAGTTTGTGCAAGGGCCTCCAAATTGCCTCTTTTTCCTGCTAGTACAGTATATGTACGGACTGTCTGACATGCCTACTTGGATGCACCACCATTATTTCAATGGTGACAGAATCATATGCAGTGACAGTAGACATGTCAGTAATTGTTGGCAGGTCCTTCAGTCCAGACCAGATGTCAGCTTTCGCTTTTGACTGCCCTGCATCACCACCAGCGGGTGGACTAGGTTATCCTTTTCCTTACAGCCCCAGTGGTGGGAGAAATTGAAGGAGGAGCTGTTGATAGGTCACATTCCGCTTGAGTCGACAATTTACTAACCAGCAGGTATTTGCACCTCTGCACACTTGTGTCTGCTGGAAAGAGAGATACAACGTAGGCTTTAAACCTAGGATTGAGCACGGTAGCCAAAATGTAGTTCTCTGATTTTAACAGATTGACCACCCTTGAATCCTGGCAAAGCAAATGAAGGGCTCCATCCACAAGTCCCACATACTTGGCAGAATCGCTCTGTCTTAGCTCCTCCTTCAATTTCTCCAGCTGCTTCTGCAAAAGCCTGGTGAGTGGAATGACCTGACTCAAGCTGGCAGTGTCTGAACTGAGTTCACGTGTGGCAAGTTTGACGGGTTGGAGAACCTTCCACAAGACGGAAATCATTCTCCACTGCGCTTGAGTCAGGTGCATTACCCCTCCTTTGCCTATATCGTAAGTGGATGTATAGGCGTTAATGGCGTTTTTCTGCTCCTCTATCCTCTGAAGTCTATAGAGTGCTAAATTCCACCTTGTTACCACCTTTTGCTTCAGTTGACTGCGGGGCAGGTTCAGGAGTGTTTGCTGGCGCTCCAGCCTTCGGCACGCAGTGGCAGAATGCAGAAAGTGTCCCGCAATTTTTGGTGCCACCGACAGCATCTCCTGCACACCCCTGTCATTTTTGAAAAAATTCTGTACCACCAAATTTATTGTATGTGCAAAACAGGGGACATGCTGGAATTTTCCCAGATGTAATGCACGCACAATATTGGTGGCATTGTCCGATATCACAAATCCCCAGGAGAGTCCAATTGGGGTAAGCCATTCTGCGATGATGTTCCTCAGTTTCCATAAGAGGTTGTGTTATGCACACCAGTGCCTGCAGGAAAGTACTGGTGTCAGAACTGTTATGCACTCCAGTGTCTGCAGGAATGTACTGGTGTTTGAACTGTTATGCAAAACAAATGGACTCACAGACAAACTGGGGAATATGACATAACGTACACAGAAGGTAATAGGGTAACAAAATACACACAAAGTGAACAGAGAAGCCCAGAGGCTAAGGAACTGGGTATCTCCTTTGTATTAGAACTGCACAGATGGAAAAAGCAAGATGTTGTGTTTTAATACATAGAGAACCCGAAATGCTGTTGCTAAGGGCAACAGCAAAACCCTAAAGGGTTACCAACGGGTGTGGCAGTAAACTCCTTGGTCAGAGATGGAATGATAGACACAAGGAGAGTCTCCACAATCCTATTTCTCACTTGCAGTGCACAGGTTTTAGCTTACTGCCACTAAACTGACCCCTGACACCTAGCACAGTGAGACAGGATTAGACAGGCAAGTCTTAGAATACAGCCGCAAACTTGCTAAGTTCACAGAGTGGTAACAGAACCCCAGCAAGCTAAACGACTGACTCCAGTCTTACTGCTAGGTCTGGATTGGCAGAGTGTAATACCAAATCCCCAGGCCTATTTGCAGTAAGCAACAAACAAATACAAAGCTACACAGTACTGGCTAACTTTCATGAACTGACTAACCAACAAAGATTCAGCAGCATCTGCTTACCCTGAAAAGAGGCCTTATAAAGCAGGTGCTGTCCACGCCCCACTCAGACCTCACAGACTGTGAGCACAAAAACCAGCACCGGATCCCCTGCCGTGCACAGAGCCTATAACCACTGCACAGCAAAAGACCCGAACCGGAGTATCAGCTGCGCTCAGGTTACTCCACTAGCACTTGTCTCCCGGTTGCCATGACGACGTGGCAGCACAGGGCAGGAGACCCTAACAGTACCCCCCCTCTGACGAGGGGTCAAAGAACCCCTACCACCGGGTTTATCGGGGAACTGCGAGAAGAAAGAGCGTATCAGTCTGGGGGCATGAAGATCACAACTGCGCACCCACGACCGCTCCTCCGGGCCATACCCCTTCCAGTGCACCAAAAATGACAGCCGACCCCGAACCACCTTGGAGTCAAGAATCCTTTCAACAACAAACTCCCTCTGGCCACGTATCAGAAGAGGGGAAGGTCTTCCACTGGAAGAAGGATTACTAATCGCCCGTTTTAAAAGGGAACAATGAAATGTTTTATTGATACCCAAAGAACGGGGCAGATCTAACTGAAATGCCACCGGATTGATAACCCTGGTGATCTTATAAGGGCCGATGAACCGGGGCCCTAACTTATGAGATGGCTGTCTCAACTTCAAATTCTTGGTAGACAACCAGACGAAGTCTCCTAATTTGAAGCTGCAGGGTCTTTTCCGCTTATCAAAAACCCTTTTGGTCACTAATGACACAGACACAAGGGCTTTCTTCACTTTCCGCCAAATACCTCTAAGCACCGAAACCACAGAGGAACCACCAGGCGTGGAGTCCAGGGGGTCAAAAGAATTGGCCTTAGGATGATGCCCATACACACAAAGGAAGGGAGAGATCCCTGTAGCAGAGTGAGCCGCGTTGTTATAGGCAAACTCCGCCATGGACAGATGAGCAACCCAGTCAGTCTGACACTTGGAGACATAACACCTGAGGAACTGCTCCAAGGACTGGTTCACCCTTTCAGTCTGCCCATTAGACTGCGGATGGTAGCCTGACGACAAGCTGACAGAAATCTGGAGATCGGAACAAAATGCCCTCCAGAATTTGGCCACAAACTGGGATCCGCGGTCAGAGACCACATCAAGTGGCAACCCGTGGAGACGCACAACATGCAGCATAAATAATTCAGACAGGCGTCTGGCTGATGGCAGGCCAACCAGTGGAGCGAAGTGCGCCATCTTCGAAAACCTGTCAACGACAACCCAGATGGCTGTCATCCCCGAGGATTTGGGCAAGTCCACCACAAAATCCATTGAAATGTGGGTCCATGGCTTAGATGGGATAGAGAGTGGATGTAATGGGCCAACAGGAACCCCTCTAGGAGTCTTATTTCGGGCACAGATGTCACATGCCCGAACCCACTTATCCACATCCTTAGCCACCGAGGGCCACCACACCGCCCTAGATAGCAACTCCCGAGTTCTGGCAATACCCGGGTGACCTGCCGACTTCTTGGCATGGAATTCCAGGAACACTCGCTGTCTTAACCTAGGAGGCACAAACAAAAGACCTACCGGAAGGTCTGGAGGAGCCTGCTCCTGTGCTCTAAGGACTAATGATAAGAGGTCCTGGGTAATGCCCACTTTAATACATGATGGGGAAACAATGGGCAACGGCTCCTCGGTGGTCTCCTGGATTGGAGCAAAACTCCGCGAGAGCGCATCAGCCTTGATGTTTTTTGACCCAGGGCGATATGTTATCAAAAAATTAAAGCGAGCAAAAAACAAAGCCCATCGTGCCTGCCTGGCATTGAGACGCTTCGCTGACTCTAAATATGCCAGATTCTTATGGTCAGTGAGAATTGAGACCACAAACTTAGCCCCCTCAAGCCAGTGTCTCCACTCCTCGAGTGCATCCTTAATAGCCAACAATTCCCGGTTACCCACGTCATAATTCATCTCGGCAGGCGAAAATTTACGGGAAAAGTAAGCACAGGGATGAAGGCGATTATCAGACACTCCCATCTGAGAAAGCACTGCCCCAATACCCATCTCAGAGGCATCCACCTCCACCACAAAAGGACGCTCTGGATCTGGGTGTCGCAGCACCTTGGCCGAAACAAATGCCCTTTTGAGACGGGCAAAAGCCGCTTTAGCCTCACAAGACCAGTGAGCAACATCCGCCCCTTTCTTAGTGAGTGCCACCAAGGGCGCCACTATAGACGAAAATCCAGCGATAAATCGTCTATAAAAATTCGCAAAGCCCAGGAAACGCTGAAGCGCCTTCAAACTAGTGGGCTGCACCCAATCCAGGACTGCCTGTACCTTGGAACCCTCCATTTGGAAACCTTCTGGGGAGATAATATATCCTAGAAATGCGATTTGCTGAACTTCAAATTCGCACTTCTCCAGCTTCGCCCCAAGCCGGTGGTCTCTGAGTTTCTGGAGGACTAAGCGTACATGCTTCCGATGTTCCTCCAGGGAATGGGAGAAGATTAGGATGTCATCTAAGTATACAACTAAGAATCTATCCAAATATTCCCTGAGCACATCATTCATGAAATCCTGGAAGACTGCCGGGGCATTACAGAGCCCAAAAGGCATCACCAAATATTCATAATGCCCTGAGTGGGTATTAAAGGCAGTCTTCCATTCATCCCCCTCTCTTATTCGGATTAGATTGTACGCACCGCGTAGGTCAATCTTAGAAAAAATGGTGGCAGTACGAAGCTGGTCAAACAAGACCGAAATGAGAGGCAGTGGGTATGAGTTTTTAATCGTGATACGGTTCAATTCCCTGAAGTCGATGCAGGGTCGCAACGAACCGTCCTTTTTACCCACGAAGAAGAACCCCGACCCAACTGGAGACTGTGAAGGTCTGATAAATCCCTTAGCCAAGTTCTCCTGAATGTACTCTGCCATAGCCTGAGTCTCAGGACGAGACAGGGAGTACAACCTGCTCTTGGGAAGCTTAGCATTTGGCAACAAATCAATGGCACAGTCATAGGGGCGATGGGGAGGTAGTACCTCTGCAACTTTTTTGGAGAACACGTCCGCAAAATCTGCATAACACCCTGGCAATCCTGGCAAACTTAGCTGCGAGAGCCTGACTGGAAGGCTCAAGCAACTCCTGAAACAATCAGTACCCCAACTAAGAATCTCCCTAGAGACCCAGTCAAATTGAGGATTGTGGGCCCTTAACCAGGGTAACCCCAACACCAATGGGGCAAAAGTACAGACAGTCACATAAAAGGACAATTTTTCAGAGTGTGTGGCTCCAATAAACAAAGAAATCTGGCTAGTGCAAGAGGTAATTTTACCTTGGGATAATGGTTCCCCGTTTAACCCACAAATCTCAATTTCCGATGCCAAGGGTACTAAGGGAACAGAGTGTTTCAGGGCGAATTGGCGGTCCATAAAAACCCCGTCGGCCCCACTGTCCACAAAGGCCTCAGTCTTGACAGTTTGACCGAGGATCTTCAAGGTCACCGGAATGATAAAAGTCTTCTTGGGAAATTCTGACTTCTGGCCTGACAGGATATTTCCCATCACCCTCAGGCCCTGAAGTTTTCCGGCTTTTCTGGGCATGATACTACCACATGACCTTTATTCCCACAGTACAAACACAACCCCTGCTGTCTCCTCCGCGTCTTCTCACGCGAGGAGAGGCGGGTAGCCCCAATCTGCATAGGCTCCTCAGAAAATTCCTCAGAGTCTGAGGTTCCCTTGGGAAGGAAGGAAATCTCAGACTCCCTTTCAAGCCTACGCTCTCTCAGCCGTCTATCCACCCGGATGGATAACTGCATGAGCTGATCCAAGCTATCAGGCAAGGGATATTGTACCAGTTGGTCCTTTATCTGGTTAGAAAGACCTCTTCGGTACTGGTGTCTCAGGGCTGGGTCATTCCACTGGGTATCATGGGCCAACCTCCGAAACTCCGTACAGTAAACCTCAACTGGCCTTCGCCCTTGCTTAAGGATCGAAATCTGAGCCTCGGCTGAGGCCGTCTTGTCAGGGTCATCATACAACATGCCCAGTGCCGTAAAAAAAGCATCAACACTTTTAAGCGACGGACAGTCAGGCTGCAACCCATATGCCCAGACCTGTGGGTCTCCTTGTAGCAAGGAAATCACTATGCCCACCCGCTGAATCTCCGACCCAGAAGACTGAGGCCTAAGCCGGAAGTATAGCTTGCAGCTCTCCTTGAAACAAAAGAACTGCGAGCGATCTCCAGAAAAACGATCCGGGAGATTTACTTTCGGCTCCTTAACCCCTGCAGGTGCTGCTGCTGCGGGAGCTCCACCAGCAGCCTGGGAGGTGTGCATTTTAATGGACAAATCATTAAATTGTCGAGTCAGGACCTGCACCTGATCGACCACCTGTTGCAACGTATTTTGAGGGGTATGCTCCATATTCCCACAAAATTTCAACAGGAGTATTAGGCTGCTGAATATGTTATGCACACCAGTGCCTGCAGGAAAGTACTGGTGTCAGAACTGTTATGCACTCCAGTGTCTGCAGGAATGTACTGGTGTTTGAACTGTTATGCAAAACAAATGGACTCACAGACAAACTGGGGAATATGACATAACGTACACAGAAGGTAATAGGGTAACAAAATACACGCAAAGTGAACAGAGAAGCCCAGAGGCTAAGGAACTGGGTATCTCCTTTGTATTAGAACTGCACAGATGGAAAAAGCAAGATGTTGTGTTTTAATACATAGAGAACCCGAAATGCTGTTGCTAAGGGCAACAGCAAAACCCTAAAGGGTTACCAACGGGTGTGGCAGTAAACTCCTTGGTCAGAGATGGAATGATAGACACAAGGAGAGTCTCCACAATCCTATTTCTCACTTGCAGTGCACAGGTTTTAGCTTACTGCCACTAAACTGACCCCTGACACCTAGCACAGTGAGACAGGATTAGACAGGCAAGTCTTAGAATACAGCCGCAAACTTGCTAAGTTCACAGAGTGGTAACAGAACCCCAGCAAGCTAAACGACTGACTCCAGTCTTACTGCTAGGTCTGGATTGGCAGAGTGTAATACCAAATCCCCAGGCCTATTTGCAGTAAGCAACAAACAAATACAAAGCTACACAGTACTGGCTAACTTTCATGAACTGACTAACCAACAAAGATTCAGCAGCATCTGCTTACCCTGAAAAGAGGCCTTATAAAGCAGGTGCTGTCCACGCCCCACTCAGACCTCACAGACTGTGAGCACAAAAACCAGCACCGGATCCCCTGCCGTGCACAGAGCCTATAACCACTGCACAGCAAAAGACCCGAACCGGAGTATCAGCTGCGCTCAGGTTACTCCACTAGCACTTGTCTCCCGGTTGCCATGACGACGTGGCAGCACAGGGCAGGAGACCCTAACAGGTTGTCAGCTGTGTGCCTCTAATGGAAAGCGGTGATACATAGCGTAGCCTGCCTAGGAACGAGTTGGCGTTTGCGAGATGCTGCTACTGGTGCCGCAGCTGTTGTTGCTGTGGGAGGCCATACATCTACCCAGTGAACTGTCACAGTCATATAGTCCTGAGTCTGCCCTGTTCCACTTGTCCACATGTCCATGGTCAAGTGGACACTGGATACAATCGCATTTTGTAGGACACTGGTCTTTTTAAGACGTTTGTGTACATTCTCGGTATCACCTGCCTAGAGAAGTGGAACCTAGATGGGATTTGATACCAGGGACACACTATCTCCATCAATTCTCTAAGTTCCACTGAACTAATGGTGGATACCGGACGCACCTCTAACACCAAAATAGCTGTCAAGGCCTCAGTTATCCACTTTGCAAAAGGATGACTGCTGTCATATTTCATCTTCCTCACAAAGGACTGTTGGACAGTCAATTGCTTACTGGAAGTAATACAAGTGGTCTTCTGACTTCCCCTCTGGGATGACGATCGACTCCAAGCAACAGCAGCGGCAGCAACAGCAGGTGTACCACTCATTGATCCTCTGGAGGAATCCCAGTTAGGAGAGTACTCCTCAGTCTTGATAGTGACATGGCCTGTAGGACTATGGACGTTCCTGACTGAGGATGAAGTTGACGTTGAGGGAGTTGGTGGTGTGGCTTACAGAAGCTTGGGTACAGGAGGAAGAAGGGTGTCAGTGGACTGCTTACGGTCTTACCCAAAGTTTCACAACTTGACACTGACTTCTGATGAATGCGCAGCAGGTGACATATAAGGGAGGATGTTCCTAGGTGGTTAACATCCTTACCCCTACTTATTACAGATTGACAAAGGCAACAGATGGCTTGACACCTGTTGTCCGTATTTGTGTATAAATAATCCCACACTGAAGAGGTGGCTTTTTTGTTAGTTTGCCAAGGCATCACAATGGGCTTCTTCATCCCAAGGACAACAGGTGTCTCCCCAGGTGCCTGACTTAAACAAACCACATCATCATCAGAATCCTCATCATCAACTTCCTCCTCAGCGCCAGCAATACCCATATCCTCATCCTGGTGTACTTCAACAGTGACATCTTCAAGTTGACTATCAGGAACTAGACTGTGGGTGCTCCTTCCAGCACTTGCAGGGGGCGTGCAAATGGTGGAAGGAGCCACTTCTTCCCGTCCAGTGTTGGGAAGGTCAGGCATCCCAACCGCCGACACACTTGGACTGTCCTTGGGGATTTGTGATACCATCTCAGAACGCACAGTTATTTTCTGTGCTCTTTCTAGCTTAACTCTTTTAATTTTTCTAGCTGAACCACTAGCCATGAACATAGGCCAGGGCCTCAGCCGTTCCTTGCCATTCTGTGTCGTAAATTGCACATTGGCAAGTTTACGTTTCTCCTCAGATGATTTAAATTTATTTTTTTGGTTCTTTTTACTGAACTTTGGCTTTTTGGATTTTACACGCCCTCTACTATCACATTGGGCATTGGCCTTGGCAGACAGCATTGATGGCATTTCATCGTCTACGTCATGGCTAGTGGCAGCAGCTTCAGCACTAGGAGGAAGTGGTTCTTCTTGATCTTTCCCTATTTTATCCTCAACATTTTTGTTCTCCATTATTTTTTGGTATTTATAGGGGGTGTAGTATGGTATGCCAGCGGCCAAGCTCCCGGCGACCAGCATACCGGCGCCGGGAGCCTGACTGCCGGTATACCGACAGTGTGGCGAGCGCAAATGTGTCCCTTTGCGGGCTCGGTGGCGTGCTACGTGCGCCACGCTATTTTATTCTCCCTCCACGGGGGTCGTGGACCACCACGAGGGAGAAAAAGTGTTGGTATGCCGGCTGTCGGGATTCTAGCGCCAGTAAACTGTGCGCCGGGATCCCGACAGTTGGCATACTGAAGACCACCCATTATATGAGACAATATGCAGTACAGGAATGACTGGAATGACTGATGACACAGGACACTACCACTGGTCTGCACAACACAGCTTCACTTATACAGCTACACTGGATATATGGCAGCAGAGAACACTAACACTGTGACTGACTGGACTGATGCAGCACAATACACTGACTACACTGGACTGGTCTGCACAACACAGCACCACTTTATACAGCTACACTGGATATATGGCAGCAGAGAACACCAACACTGTGACTGCCTGGACTGATGCAGCACAATACACCGAGTGACTACACTGGACTGGACAACACTTGCTACCCCACTTTCCCGCCCCAACACAGACGCTGAACACTGAGGACACGTCCTCTCTATACACTCTTCGAAACTGGAGTGAAAATGGCCGCGATGCGTGGCTCCTTTTATGGAATCCAAATCCCGCGAGAATCCAACAGCGGGATAATAACGTTTTGCCTCGCTCGGGTTTCCGAGTCAGGCCGGAAAACCCGAGCTTGGCTCGGATCTGGACTCGGAAGGCAAAGTCCAGTAGGGTTCGGTTCTCTGAGAACCGAACCCGCTCATCTCTACTGTAAACCCAGAATCATTTAAATTCTTTTTAATCCAACATCACATATAAACATATAAACATACATACACACGCCCGGTGTTTAGATTAAAATACAATAATAAGTAATAGTAAAAACACCATAAGACAATTTGTCACCATAATTTAATCATGAAGAATACTGATGAACCATTTTCAATCACAATTGATGGTGGAGCAGGTGGTTAGTAAATAGCCCATGCAGATGACTATTCAGTGATTAGTAAGGTCTATTCAGTTTGGAAACTGAATTTATATAAAGTGGAAAATTTTAACATTTATGGAGATAATTTAGACCGTTAACATTGAAAAAAAAAACACACATCATTTACCCCATAACAATAACGGTGCTATAGAGAGCAAAATGGAACAAACAGTAGAAACATGAAATGAGAACCGCATTGTGTTTATCAAAGAAGTATACAAAGGGCATGGAGGGAGGTAGACTGGGAGAGAGAGGGAAAAACAAGGGAAGGAAATACAGAATGACCTGGTACATTAGGTCAGCATAATTACTGCAGGGCATAAAGTCAGTAGTAAAAGAGAGTCAGAAATGGCACTAACATTACCACCCATGTTGAACTTGATAGAGAACTATACTGTACTGTATGTAACAGAAATAAACCAACAAATGAAGCATAATACATAGCAGAAACATATCAAAACTCATAACATGACATTAGTGAGAATATAAATGTACAAAAATATATCCCTCAAGTTGGATGATCAATGTCCGTGGATACTGGATATCCTGAGAACAAAAGGCCATAGTAATAGAAGCCAAGACCCACTGTTTAGAGACAGTTGGGGTGGATAAATCCAGGAAGAGTTGAAGGTCCCCTAAGATATCTGACTCCTCAGCTGACCTTACAACTTGAAGAATGCATTCCATAACTAGGAAATCATGGAAACACAGGAGAGTATCTTGAATTAGAGACCCAGAAACCTGACCCAGGCCTAGAGAGATGGTGGAGAAATTGCAAAAGAGAGTCATTGCTTATTCCAACATCCCTGTACTGAAGATATATTTAGGAATGCCTTGGAATTTTATATTATTTCTCCAGGAGCAGTCTTCAATTTCCACAACTTGTCCTTATTGCCTCCAGCTTAGACTGTCGTTGGTTATGAGCAGAAATGAGGTCATTATACTGTATGAAGCAATTAATTCCTCCATCTTACATTCCAGGTGATAAGTTTGGCTCCATCTAGTGGAAAGTTCAGATTTAACCACACAAATGGCAGCAATGAAGTCTTGAGTAAGATCCATTTTGAAGGCCACCAGTACTTGTCCTAAGGATTTGTCACTGAGCAGAGCATTGGAGTTTTGGTCCACCACAGAATCAGAAAGCCCAAAGCACCTCTCAAACCAGAACTGTTAGCAGAAGCAGGTAGTAAGGCATCAGAAGAGGAGCAGTAGAGTTATGGGCCAACTTCTGGCTGGGAAAAGATATATAAAGAGGCTGTCTTCTCAGTCAATAGCTTTAAATGACTTAGAAGCAGAGATTTTGAGATCTTTTTAAGTGTAAGGGATAATTAGGCCTGATTCATAAGTGGCCAATTATGCAGCTGTAACTGCATCTTTTTAGGCAATGTGAATGTTTATTAAATTTTGATGTAAGGCCCAAACATTTTGGCCACCATATTGGAAAATTACCACCTACTTCAAAACCAATGGTGATTTCTTAGTCATTTGTTCAGCTTTGTGCTAATTTTTATGATTTCTTTTTGTTATTTAGCACATTACTGTTATCCAAACATTTTGTACACCATATTGAAAAATGGATGCAATCTTTAAAAATAATGGGTATTTCTTTAAATTTTACAATATCTAGTAATTTGTTCACCAGGTATTATAAGACACACAATGACTTTAATAGCAAACACTGTAAATCATCTGAATGTAAGATAAATGTGAGTAATGATGTGATGCTCCCCTTTATGCAATTGCAAGTTGCACACAGTGGACATTTCCTAAAACGTTTGAGGAAGACAGGTACAGTACATCTTCTTGATGGGTGGCCTACATCTGCAGACGGCCATCATGAGTGTCCTTGGAGATCTTTTAGATGGAAACAGGTGGGAGGAAAGTCTGGCTGAAGCTGGGATAACATCTTCTGGTAGAGCTCACTCATATATTCAAGTGCATCATATAACAAGAACCAGATATGAATACCAGGTGACACTGTGGGGCTAATTCAGACCTGATTGCCCACTGTGTGAAAACGCACAGCAGCAATCAGGTCGGAACTGCGCATGCATATGCACCGGAATGTGCAGGTGCGACGGACTGCAACGGGGATCGCCAGGCAGCGATGGGTTGGTGCGAAAATTCCGAACGCACTGTCGATTGTAAGGAGATTGACAGGAAGAGGGTGTTTGTGGGTGGCAACTGACCATTTTCAAGGAGTGTCTGATAAAAATGCAGGAGGGACCCGGCGTTTGGAGGGAGGGTTTCTGACCTCAGCTCCGTATCTGATCATCGCACTTTAAGAGTAAGTCCTGGGCTGCGCAGAGACTGCACAAAATTAGTTTGTGTAGCTCTGCAACACATCCGAACGCACACTTGCACAGTGAATTCCCCCAGTAGATGGCGATGCAAAAAACGCACCCTAGCGATCAGGTCTGAGTTTGTGCATTGTTCTACAATACGTACGAGAGAGCAAGATTATTCTCATATTATTGAGTATGATAGAAAAGACAATAATGATGATAAACCTCTTTTGTTTGAGGAATGGTTAAAAAAAAGCATTACATAATCCCACAGGTTACATATAGGAGTACTGTGATCATAGTGGAAGACTCTCTTGTTATATTCTTGACATCAATCAGAAGTTCCAGCTTTGGAATGTACACTATGTGAAGTCTCTGTCAAGATTTGCTCCTTGGTTTTTGTCATAAAACCGCTATAAATAACCTGGCTTCCTGCGCATCTGTGAGATATAAAACATATACTATATCTGCATCCTGAAATTCTTCAAGAAGTTACAGCAGGAAAGGTTACAGCTAATATTGGTGGGAAAATGTTTTCTGCAATGTCATTGGACCAGGCGCATGAGAAATACAATGCAAGAGTAAATGGAGAAGGAGGAGCAGTCGGACTGATGGAAAACCCTGATGGACTGAGATGATGGGCCCAAAGTAACAAATTTAAACAGGAGTTTGAAGAAGTATTTAAAAATGTAACATGCATTTAAATCAACACCATGGATGCTCAGCCAGCACTAAAACTTTATTATTAAGACAGAGAAAGGCTTTAAGAAACATATGACAAGATTTAGGAGATCCATTTCAAGACAAGAGTCAAGATATCCATAGTCTTTATGGTAATATCATTGTTTCTCATACAGGGATTTATTTAATCATAGATTTTAAGACCAAATTATATCAATTGATATTCCACTTGAAGACAATCAAGTAAATTGTGTATTGTAAAACAAAAACTCTTGTACAAAACAAAGCTCAACTGGCAATGAGAGCCATGAGAAATTATGTCAGCCTCTCTCCAAACTGGTTGTCAACAGAGAGGTTCTGATCTTGATGAATTCTTCCATCATGAATATCAACTATTTGCACCGTGTTTGTCAGACTATGTGCACCTTGGAAAAAACAAGAAATCTGATCTTCTCTGGTGTTGCAGAAATGTGTCTATCTAGCTTCAGCATCATGTGCCATATGGGATTGCCCATACATAGTACACATGATACCTACTGGAGATGTCAATACATTTGAGGACTATGGAGATGAATTGGCATTGTCTGGGATGACAATAGATCTTACAGATTAAAATTAGAGATGAGAATGTTCAGAGGCGCTGGCATAAGGCAAAAAACCAATGGTGGGAACTTTCTGCTTAGCGGTGACGTCACTTTAGGTCAACCGCAGGGCAGAAAGTTCCCACCATTGGTTACAATGGAGCGCATAGGCGCTACATTGTAACACTGCCGTGTGCCGCCTGTCACTCAGTACAGGAGCACACAGCCGATCAGGAGAGTGCTACAACGTGGCGCTCCCTGATTGGCTGAAGAAACCCACTTAGACAGAAGTCAGAGTGGGTTTCTGGCATTCGGGGAAAGGAGTCCCATGTGAAAACATGGGGCCCCTTTCAGTTCGTGGCTCGGGTCTCCGTTTTGTTATTTTATTCAAGTACGTGGATTACAAAAGGATGCTACGAGGAGCCTGGGACCCTGGATCTGGTGAGTAGAATTTTTTCAACAGGTACCCCTTGGATTCTACTGGAGAAGAGGACCGACCTGCGTGTGAACATAAGGTAAGTATGTGTATATGTTTGTGTGGATGTATGTAATAAATCTTTACTTTCAAGGTGTGTGTGTCTTGTGTTTATTTGGGTATTTTTTTAGTAGTATTACTACAGGTACCAGCGGGCCCGTTTTTCCGCTGCATGCTGGTACTTGTGGTTCTCCAAGTACCAGCATGCGGGGGAGGCTTGCTGGGACTTGTAGTACTGCTACTAAAAACAATATCTTTTCATTTTGACAAAAGGCTATCAGCCCCCCATCCGCAGCCAATTGGTTGGGGGGGACAGCCTCGGGCTTCACCCCTGGCCCTTGGGTGGCTGGGGGGGGGACCCCTTGATTGAAGGGGTCCCCACTCCCCCAGGGTACTCCGGCCAGGGGTGACTAGTTGGATTTTTGATGCCACGGCCGCAGGGCACTATATAAAAGTGACCCCCGGCTGTGGCATTATCTGTCCAGCTAGTGGAGCCCGGTGCTGGTTTTAAAAATACGGGGGACCCCTACTCTTTTTGTCCCCCGTATTTTTGGAACCAGGACCAGGCGCAGAGCCCGATGCTGGTTGCTTAAATATGGGGGAACCCCTGTCAATTTTTTCCCCATATTTCTGCAACCAGGATCGGCTCAAAGAGCCCGAGGCTGGTTATGCTTAGGAGGGGGGACCCCACGCAATTTTTTTTTTAAAAATAACCACTTTCCCACCCCTTCCCACTGATATACATGCACGGATCTCATGGATCCGTGCATGCCTATCCAATCACGGATATAAAAAGCAGGTCTGTTTTTTTTTTGCACTTTTTTACGAGTTGTAATTTTTCACGGCAGTGTTTTTTTTTTTTTTGCTTTGCACTTCTTAGTAAATGACCGAGATTCATACTTAAACAGCCGTGTTTTGACCGATGGTGTATTCATTCGTATTTTTTTGGATGACCTTCCAAAAAAATACGAATGCCCTCATCACTGCCGTGATTTAAGTTTAGTAAATGACCGAGATGACACTTTGAAGAAAAAACGGCATCTCGATCAAAATCGGGACCTTAGTAAATTTACCCCATACTGTAGTAATCACAAAAGGAGAAACAATCTGATGCAAGATGTCTATGTGTCTATGCATGAATGTCTCCACTCATGTAGTCAAGTGGAAGCATATACAAGAATTCTACTACATGCACAAAAGGAGACTCAAGCTGGGCACAAATCCATCACTCTTAGGGCAGTAGGCACATGTTGTAGTGTTGTCACTCTTATCACTCTAGGACATAGCACAAGTCAATTTCATGTGGATTGCATGTGGAACTGGAAAGAATTCTAAATATATTCCAATTCATCTCCTGCTTAGTAAGCATAGAATATAAAATCTAAGACACTTCCATTTTCCCATGCATCCACTGGAAGTGACACAACTATCTCATTTGCTGGATACGGCAAGAAACCATCTTGTGAAACATTCAAAATTCTTTCAGAAATTGCGTGCACATTCCAGCTTTTATCTCAGCAGTCTACTGATGTTGAAGTTTCTATGGAAGAACTAGAAAATGTTTCTTTTTATGATGATAAGTCACCATCTCACTGCACAGATAAGGGGAGTACTGTAAGAAAGAACTCTACTAAGAAAGGACATTCCATCAACAGGGTGCACCAACCAAATCAGCTTCATTTCAGCATGCCCTGAGGAGTATCTATCTAGCTGGACACTGCTGGGGGCAGTGCAATAAAACAGCCTTCCTTACCTGGTCCGGGGGGACTGGGGGTTGGCAAAAATTGTAAAAATCAACCTGGCATCCCATGCAGACCATTCTGACTCAGGCATAGCTGGGCAGGGAATGTGCTTGCTGCTGATGGAGCCACCATGATGAGGAGAGGGGGTCTTCTGTAGGAGCTTTATTACCCTCTCTGATCCAGAAGGGTAAGACAGTATTTGTAAGTCTACTTCCAGTGAGTATCACCATAAAGTATGCTGTATTGTGTATATGCATTATGGATAATACTGAGCTCTATGGAATTGTATAGGCACCTGGTGACAATGAGGGGGAAGGGGGAATACTGTACATCTGTGCCAGGGAGTGTAATACCAGATACCAGCATCCCAATGCTCAGCATCCCAAAAGGGGTCGGGTAAGTATTCTTTACCCTCCCTCCCCACAACTTAACCCTCACCAACCCCGGATGTGACTAAACCTAATACCCCCTCCCCACAGCCTAATCCTAACCCTCCCTTCTACGCAGCCTAACCCTAACTCTCCCTAGCCCCCCTCCCTGCAGCCTAACCCTAACCCTCCCATAGGGTGCCTAACCCTAGCCCCCCTCTCAGCAGCCTAAGCCTAATCCTCCCTTCCCCGCAACCTAACCCTAACTCTCCCTACCCCGCAGCCTAACCCTCCCCCCGCAGCTTTAACCTAACTTCCTCATGGACAAACCTAGAAGTCTCTGGCATAGTTATGTTTGGGATGTCAGCAGTTCGGTATCTGGTATCAGCATTCCAAGTGATGTCAGAGTTCCAGTGCCAGCATTTTGACCATGTGTCAGGATTCCGGTGTAGGGATTTTGAACACTGGCATCCTGTGCCAGGAAACAATTTAGGAATTATGTTAGAAATAACTTCTCATAATTGGGGAAACTATGGTCATACTGCATTATGCAGCACTCTTACTGTGGATTAGGGATGCATGTAGGACATGAACTGTACATTATACAGCCATATACATCACTCACCCATATATACTCATCATCTTCATTTACATCACACAGCCATATACATCCATCACCCATATGCAATCCTCATCGTTATATACATCATACAGCCATATACATCCATCACCCATATACAATCCTCATCGTTATATACATAATACAGCTATATACATCCATCACCCATATGCAATCCTCATCGTTATATACATCATACAGCCATATACATCCATCACCCATATACAATCCTCATCGTTATATACATCATACAGCCATATACATCCCTCCCCATATACACTCCTCATCTTCATATACATCATACAGCCATATACATCCCTCACCCATATACACTCCTCATCTTCATTTACATCATACAGCCATATACATCCATCACCCATATACACTCCTCATCTATATATACATCATACAGCCATATACATCCCTCACCCATATACACTCCTCATCTTCATTTACATTATACAGCCATATACATCCCTCACCCATATACACTCCTCATCTTCATATACATCATACAGCCATATACATCCTTCACCCATATACACTCCTCATCTTCATATACATCATACAGCCATATATATCCCCCACCCATATACACTTCTCATCTTTATATACATTATAAAGCCATATACATCCATCACCCATATACACTCCTCATCTTTATATACATCATACAGCCATATACATCCCTCACCCATATACACTCCTCATCTTCATATACATTATACAGCCATATACATCCCTCACCCATATACACTCCTCATCTTCATATACATCATACAGCTATATACATCCCTCACCCATATACACTCCTCAACTTCATATACATCATACAACCATATACATCCCTCACCCATATACACTCCTCATCTTCATATACAGCATACAGCCATATACATCCCCCACCCATATACACTTCTCATCTTTATATACATTATACAGCCATATACATCCATCACCCATATACACTCCTCATCTTTATATACATCATACAGCTATATACATCCCTCACCCATATACACTCTTCATCTTCATATACATTATACAGCCATATACATCCCTCACCCATATACACTCCTCATCTTCAAATACATTATACAGCCATATACATCCCTCACCCATATACACTCCTCATCTTCATATACATCATACAGCTATATACATCCCTCACCCATATACACTCCTCATCTTTATATACATCATACAGCTATATACATTCTTCACCCATATACATTCCTCATCTTCATATACATCATACAGTCATATACATCCCTCACCCATATACACTCCTCATCTTTATATACATCATACAGCTATATACATCCCTAACCCATATACACTCCTCATCTTTATATATTATACAGCCATATACATCCTTCACCCATATATACTCCTCATCTTTATATACATCATACAGCCATTTACATCCCTCACCCATATACACTCCTCATCTTTATATACATCATACAGCCATATACAACCCTCACCCATATACATTCCTCATCTTCATATACATCATACAGTCATATACATCCCTCACCCATATACACTCCTCATCTTTATATTCATCATACAGCTGCTATATACATCCCTAACCCATATACACTCATCATCTTTATAGATATCATACAGCCATATACATCCTTCACCCATATATACCCCTCATCTTTATATACATCATACAGCTATATACATCCCTCACCCATAGAAACTTCTCATCTATATTTACATTATACAGATATATACATCCCTCACCCATATACTCCTCATCTTTATATACAGCATACAGCAATATACAACCCTCACCCATATACACTCCTCGTCTTTATATACATTATACAGCTATGTACATTCCTCACCCATATACACTCCTCATCTTTATATACATCATTCAGCTATATACATCCCTCACCCATATACACTCCTCATCTTTATATACATCATACAGCTATATACATTCCTCACCCATATACATTCCTCATCTTCATATACATCATACAGTCATATACATCCCTCACCCATATACACTCCTCATCTTTATATACATCATACAGCTATATACATCCCTAACCCATATACACTCCTCATCTTTATATATATCATACAGCCATATACATCCTTCACCCATATATACTCCTCATCTTTATATACATCATACAGCCATATACATCCCTCACCCATATACACTCCTCATCTTTATATACATCATACAGCCATATACAACCCTCACCCATATACATTCCTCATCTTCATAAACATCATACAGTCATATACATCCCTCACCCATATACACTCCTCATCTTTATATTCATCATACAGCTATATACATCCCTAACCCATATACACTCCTCAACTTTATATATATCATACAGCCATATACATCCTTCACCCATATATACTCCTCATCTTTATATACATCATACAGCCATATACATCCCTCACCCATAGAAACTCCTCATCTATATTTACATTATACAGATATATATACATCCCTCACCCATATACTCATCATCTTTATATACAGCATACAGCAATATACAACCCTCACCCATATACACTCCTCGTCTTTATTTACATTATACAGCTATATACATTCCTCACCCATATACACTCCTCATCTTTATATACATCATACAGCTATATACATCCCTCACCCATATACACTCCTCATCTTTATATACATCATACAGCTATATACATCCCTCACCCATATACACTCCTCATCTTTATATACATCATACAGCTATATACATCCCTAACCCATATACACTCCTCATCTTTATATATATCATACAGCCATATACATCCTTCACCCATATATATTCCTCATCTTTATATACATCATACAGCCATATACATCCCTCACCCATATACACTCCTCATCTTTATATACATCATACAGCCATATACAACCCTCACCCATATACATTCCTCATCTTCATATACATCATACAGCTATATACATCCCTAACCCATATACACTCCTCATCTTTATATATATCATACAGCCATATACATCCTTCACCCATATATACTCCTCATCTTTATATACATCATACAGCTATATACATCCCTCACCCATATACACTCCTCATCTTTATATATACATCATACAGCCATATACATCCCTCACCCATATACACTCCTTATCTTTATATACATCATACAGCTATATACATCCCTCACCCATATACTCCTCATCTCCATATACAGTATACACATACACAGTGATATGTGGAGATAGACATGGGCGGAGCACAGAACACCCATCCCCATTTCTCAGTGATGCGCTGCAACTTCCGCAGAACATTCTATTCCCAACTCTATCAGCTCTATCAGCAATGAAACCACTTCTCTGCTTAAGCGACTGGGCGGTTCATAGCTATAACCACTAGTGTGTACAGAATCTCCACTACATCCTCCAGCCTGTACACACATATGTCCAACAAATGTTCTCCTTGTTTATACTGTGACTGGAGATGTCTTATTACTTACACATTGACTATAAAGTTGAATTAAATTGAATCTATTTTGATAGTTTTTTGGAGACACTCTGGGGGTCATTCCGAGTTGATCACTCGCTGACGTTTTTCGCAGTGCAGCGATCAGGACTCTACTGCGCTTACATATGCACCGCAATGTGCATGCGCGTCGTATGGGTACAAAGCGGATCATTGCTGAGCGATGGATTAAATGAATAATCCATTCGCACGGGCAATTGCAAGGAGATTGACAGGAAGAGGGCGTTTATGGGTGTTGATAATGTCAGTTATTATCTTAGACCGTAAAGCTATACCTCTAGATACACTATTACCGTGGAGCCGCTATGGCCGCTAGACTGAATACACGTGCTGCGCACTTTGTACGCTATTTGCATACAGAGTCCCGCACGTGGTACGTACTTGGCATACACACACCGCGCTGAGTGTACAGAGTACAAACAGCGTGTGCACACACAATTGATAACCTTTAAACCTTGTTAATGATATAATGCAATGATATGATTACACTTTAAACCCATAGCAGCAAAGTACTGCAACGATGTTATACCTTAAACCTTAAGTAGCGCTGACGGTATAAAGTACCCGCAGTGCGTACACCTTAACAATACTTATAAACCTTTTACAGTTAAAATACACTTTAAACCCCTGCAGGAAAGTGAGGACATGACACCAGTTTGTAGTTGAAACCACAGGGTTCTAAGGCCACCGTGGATTATTCAAAAAAGGTTAAACAGTACAAAGTATACACTACAGGCTAACAAGATAAATCTAAACAGAATAATGGCTACAGTCAATGTACATACGTGTGAATATTCGCAAGCGCTTCCCAGATCCGGTCCTCCGCTCATCAGGTAGATAGCATTCAGAGTCTTTGATAGTGACCTGGCCTGCAGCTCGCTCTTTATTCAGTAGATCAAGGCATAATACAATAGACACTGAGTGCTCTTTCTTCCATTGGTTAGTTCAAGAAGTGGGCAATGGCTAGGACTTGAGATGTGGTTTCTGTTGTTTACATCTGAGTTCCCGCCCGATGATCAGTTAAACCCATCACATTAATCATAAATCTGGTATTATTAATAACTTAATGAGGTAAATTTTAATAATGTTCTTATTCCCACCAGATCAATGTTTACGTGAACTCTGAACAATATGATCCCACACATGATAGGATTATCTATTTCAATCTTCAAGATATACCTATATCCACAGATTCATATATATATATATATACATATATATATATATATATATATATATATACATACGCACACACATACTCCTGCTATTACAATTTGTTAGGAATTATATATTTATTCATTTATATATATACATAACATATATAAATGAACACCTCTATCTCCATGGGTTTCGGACTAGGAATGTTAGTATCTTAAATTCCTATCTGTCTGGTTTTGTTGTGGTTAGCTATTGTTTCTGATCTTCCAAACAGCCTCGGCTCCTGGGCATTGTTCACCCTTGTTTGTCCCTTCCTCTCAGGTGAGACAATGACAACTCAGCACTCATTGTTCTGAATAGAAACCTGGCCATCTTAGTAAACAAAGGTGTTTGCTCTCTTCATAGAATCTCAAAGCTTAGTGTAAATAAGGCCATTGTATCTCAGTCTGTGGGAGATTTAATTTATGTGTGACTGGGTTTCATTCTCATTCCCTCCACATTCATAGTATATAGAAAATACAATTTATATCTATATTCTACTTCTGCACATAACTATACGCAGGAACATGCGATTTTTCTCTAACCAACACCAGAATGTTTCCCTTAAAATACCCTACAGCTGGATACCAAACATCACCTTATAGCCTTAGTCTGTCCCCTCTTATCCTGCAAAGGTGAATCCCTTTGTTCTGGACTTGTTGATGTGGTACAAGGGAGCTATATCTAACATGTACACTATTTTGGTTAAATATGTAATGTTCTGATAACCCCGTATGCGCTCACAAACTCTACCGTAAACGCGCATACCACGCGCTAAGGTGCATGGCCGTGGGGAGCTACTTTACGCATATTGCGGATATGCGCCCTCACGGCGGAATAAGTGCACGTGCAACGGGCATGTGCAAGGGGTTAGTACCTGGGGAGTGCATTACAATATTTTTCGACTTTGACAGTCCACCTTTTGGCAGTCAACAATAACTGCCACTATCTAAACTTTAAACAGAAAAATATACAATGCAATATCTACAGATGGTTGGATAAAAACATACAATACAAATTATCTACAGATAATTGGACGGTAGGAGAGGTGTAGGTGAGAAACGTATGACCTAGTGGGATAGTAAAAGCATGTATGTATGAAATCCATGTCTGAGTGGCATGTGTCATCGTGCCATACATGTTCTAGATAAGCTTCGAGGTATTGTGAAGTATACATTAAATCCTTCTTATCCCGTCTTAAGGGTCTGTAAGTGGGCCAACAAACACTACCGAGCTCTTTTCGGCTTCTTGTCTCAACAAGTGGGGTGCACATTTAGTTGATGATACATGAAGGGGGGACACATGTGAATGCTAATATATATATGGATATTACCTATCGACTATGTGTGACACTACCTGAAGGTTGTAGAGATGAAGATAAGACACGTATCACAAATACATTCACATAACATTTGTGCAATCGTTCTTGGGTGTTGGTTGAGGTCTTGTCCGGATGGGTGTATCTTTGCTGAAAGTGTTAATCAAAGTCTTTTCTGGATGGATGTGTTGTTCATCAAAGTCTTTTCCGAATGGATGTGTTGTTCATCAAAGTCTTTTCCGAATGGATGTATTTTTGCTTGAGGGAAAACAAAGGAGAAACGGGTGTAAGAAATGGATCGTGGAATCACGTCTTATCACAACATTGTCTCTATTGATGGGTCATAAATTGAATCAGTTGTGGTAACAATGCCCCCGCTCCTTAAACTCATCACTTTGGTACCGTGCTTGCGCCGCGTTAAAACTCGAACACACCTAAATATCAAGCCAATCATTATGACAACTCCCAGGATACAAAGGAGAAACTTTCCTACACTCACGATAACATTTTGAGCCCATTCTCCTAAACCTGAGAACCAATTGCGTGGGTTCAACCATGAGACCCAGCCGGTCAGTTCATTACTCACAGCAGTAAGGGTAAGGTTGTGTCTCCTTCAGAACTCCCACTTCAACTGTGAGATATCGTCCATCTTTGGATCTATGACCTCGGTTGGGTCATCAGTGCTGTTTGTAATATACGTGCAGCACTTCACACCATACTGTGTTGCTAAAGTGACGCAGTACCCGCCTGTCACCGCTGTGATATAATTGAGGACCATCCTGTGCTGGATCAGTTCCATTATGTAAGCTTGCAACTCCCTCCCTGTATACCTGAAGGTGTCATCATACATCTCGGTGATATTATCTATTAGATTTGCTAGCGCATGGATATACCTATAATTTATAATTCCTATGGCGGTACGGGTGATGTCTAACGCGAGTAGGAATTGAATTCCGGTGGATTCGTGGATCAGATCAGAGGCTGCGTGCTCTGTCCTATCTATGAGGTGTCTCTTAACGATGTTTTCATAATGAGTATGAGTATAAGGAGCTTGAGCACCACGGTGAACGTATTTCATCTTATCATGGGTTATTGTCATAACCTCTGGCAACACTCTTCCAATGTAACACAATCCCTCTGAGTTTGGGGCAAGCCACTTATACGCCTTCCTCCCGCATATGAAATAGGCATCATCGGGGAGAACATATGGGACAAAATATGACATTACCATATTGCAAACTTTCCAAGTGAAAAATCCTATCCCTATCTCTCTCATCTGTTCAGTACACGTATCAGGCTGTATGATAAGCGCACAGTACCCTGGTGATATTTCTCCAACCCGCATGGTCTTACTTCCTAAAGTATACCTATACCGAAAATACCTTCCACTGTTGGCTATTTGGCGTATAAGTTCAGGGTCTACGGGCATTCTGTCAGCTCTGTGTGAAAATGCCATGGTTTGGTTATTCCATATCACTTCCCAATTTCCCGGCTTTCGGGAATTGGAAATGTTGAAACATACTAAGGACCTATCCACATGATATTAGTTGAGCTTCAGACTCGGGGGCTTACAAATATTACATTTCTTGTCCACCGGTCTCCCACCCCGTAATTCAAGTACCTCATCTATTGCTAAAGGGTACGGTACTAGTCCTGACTTGCTCTGACCTTGAGGTACTTGTGAGCACACCCAGCATTCTGTTTGGTTTAAAACCTTACCCACTAATGAGTGATAGTCACTCAATGGATGACGGTCCATGTTGATATTAAGGCTGGACTGACATCTCTGGATGCACCCGTCCTTAACTATGTTTTCACAGTTTCTACAAAAACAATTTTCTTCAGCTAATAACCCTTCACAGTGCCTCCTAGTTTCATGACTACCAGATCATTTTCTGACACTCGCCTTTGCTCAATGGATGTGTTGCTCTTGGAATTCTACAAATCCGTCCTTGCCATCAAAACCCATTCCAGATCCTTTCTCGACCTCTCTGGTACTCTCACCGAAACAGACTGCTCTGGTCAACAACAGGGTCAACAGGAAAACCCGGAACGCAGTCTCTTGGGGTAAGTCCATCTTGAAGGGGGAGAAAAAGAGTGGTAATGGGAGGTGAAGAAAATAATCAAAGGAAAAAGAAAACTGGTGCGACAACCGCCTCTGGTCTCGTTATTCTCCGTGCTCAGGTGCCGTCTCAACCTTCCTGGAACAGACACTCCAGTGATACGATTTCCTCTACAGTCTGCTCTTTGTCACGGGCTCTCTCTGGGACAGCGACCTTCTTACAGTGAGACGAGTGGACCCAAGTCTCTCTCTCGGCAACCTTTAATGCTGTCGTGCTGGTTAGTAAGACTTGGTACGGCCCTTCCCATCTGTCAATAAGGCAACCTGAGCGTAGAAAATTTTTAATCATTACATAATCCCCAGGTTCAATGTCATGACAATTACTGTCTGGTAGGTCAGGAATCACCAGCTTTAGATTTCTATTCTGATTCCTCAGCTGCTGGCTCATCTTAACCAAATATTTCACAGTTACTTCATTATTGCATTTTAAATCATCCTGGGGGTCAATCATTACATGGGGTTGTCAACCAAAAAGAATCTCAAAAGGTGATACATTAAGGGGGGACCTGGGAGTGGTTCTGATGCTGTACAATACAAGCAGCAAAGCTTCTGGCCACAACAATCCAGCTTCAGCCATCACTTTGCTCAGCTTGTTCTTAATAGTGCTGTTTACTCTTTCCACCTTCGCACTCGCCTGTGGGCGGTACGGAGTATGCAGCTTGCTATTAATTCCCATCAGTTTCCACATAACCTGAAAGACTTCACCTGTAAAATGGATACCCCTATCGCTTTCAATTATCCTAGGGATACCATATCTGCACACAAATTCCTGCACAATTTTCTATGCAGTGAACGTAGGAGTATTTGTGGCAGCGGGGAACGCTTCTACCCAATTTGAAAACACATCAATACAGACTAACACATATTTTAAATTTCTGCAGGGTGGCAACTGTATGAAATCAATCTGTATTACCTGAAAAGTGTCAGTACTCTAGGTTTGTCTGTCCCCGGCAGGGGCGCTAGTGGGTCAGTGTTGGTCTGATGGATAAAACGTGGAGGCAATATAATAGTCTTGCGCATAGGCGCTGATGTTTTATTGACACTGAGCAGATTGAATAACACAGTATAAACAGAAAACCGGTGATGAAATGACAATGGTTGATAACTGGATTAAATAGCTGAGGTCTCTTGCAAATGAAAAGTGAAGTAACAAAACTGAAGGCAGATGATATAACTAAAGTCCAATAGTACTTGATAGCACACAGTCTCTGTATAACGTAAGATTAAGTAACTTGAAAGGTGAGACTCCGGTAAGTATAAGGAACACTCAGTCTCTATTAAGCACACAAGTCCGGATAGTTTTTAGAGATGAGCGCCTGAAATTTTTCGGGTTTTGTGTTTTGGTTTTGGGTTCGGTTCCGCGGCCGTGTTTTGGGTTCGAACGCGTTTTGGCAAAACCTCACCGAATTATTTTTGTCGGATTCGGGTGTGTTTTGGATTCGGGTGTTTTTTTCCAAAAACACTAAAAAACAGCTTAAATCATAGAATTTGGGGGTCATTTTGATCCCAAAGTATTATTAACCTCAAAAACCATAATTTACACTCATTTTCAGTCTATTCTGAATACCTCACACCTCACAATATTATTTTTAGTCCTAAAATTTGCACCGAGGTCGCTGTGTGAGTAAGATAAGCGACCCTAGTGGCCGACACAAACACCGGGCCCATCTAGGAGTGGCACTGCAGTGTCACGCAGGATGTCCCTTCCAAAAAACCCTCCCCAAACAGCACATGACGCAAAGAAAAAAAGAGGCGCAATGAGGTAGCTGTGTGAGTAAGATTAGCGACCCTAGTGGCCGACACAAACACCGGGCCCATCTAGGAGTGGCACTGCAGTGTCACGCAGGATGGCCCTTCCAAAAAACCCTCCCCAAACAGCACATGACGCAAAGAAAAAAAGAGGCGCAATGAGGTAGCTGACTGTGTGAGTAAGATTAGCGACCCTAGTGGCCGACACAAACACCGGGCACATCTAGGAGTGGCACTGCAGTGTCACGCAGGATGTCCCTTCCAAAAAACCCTCCCCAAACAGCACATGACGCAAAGAAAAAAAGAGGCGCAATGAGGTAGCTGTGTGAGTAAGATTAGCGACCCTAGTGGCCGACACAAACACCGGGCCCATCTAGGAGTGGCACTGCAGTGTCACGCAGGATGTCCCTTCCAAAAAACCCTCCCCAATCAGCACATGATGCAAAGAAAAAGAAAAGAAAAAAGAGGTGCAAGATGGAATTATCCTTGGGCCCTCCCACCCACCCTTATGTTGTATAAACAAAACAGGACATGCACACTTTAACCAACCCATCATTTCAGTGACAGGGTCTGCCACACGACTGTGACTGATATGACGGGTTGGTTTGGACCCCCCCCAAAAAAGAAGCAATTAATCTCTCCTTGCACAAACTGGCTCTACAGAGGCAAGATGTCCACCTCATCTTCACCCTCCGATATATCACCGTGTACATCCCCCTCCTCACAGATTATCAATTCGTCCCCACTGGAATCCACCATCTCAGCTCCCTGTGTACTTTGTGGAGGCAATTGCTGCTGGTCAATGTCTCCGCGGAGGAATTGATTATAATTCATTTTAATGAACATCATCTTCTCCACATTTTCTGGATGTAACCTCGTACGCCGATTGCTGACAAGGTGAGCGGCGGCACTAAACACTCTTTCGGAGTACACACTTGTGGGAGGGCAACTTAGGTAGAATAAAGCCAGTTTGTGCAAGGGCCTCCAAATTGCCTCTTTTTCCTGCCAGTATAAGTACGGACTGTGTGACGTGCCTACTTGGATGCGGTCACTCATATAATCCTCCACCATTCTATCAATGTTGAGAGAATCATATGCAGTGACAGTAGACGACATGTCCGTAATCGTTGTCAGGTCCTTCAGTCCGGACCAGATGTCAGCATCAGCAGTCGCTCCAGACTGCCCTGCATCACCGCCAGCGGGTGGGCTCGGAATTCTGAGCCTTTTCCTCGCACCCCCAGTTGCGGGAGAATGTGAAGGAGGAGATGTTGACAGGTCGCGTTCCGCTTGACTTGACAATTTTGTCACCAGCAGGTCTTTCAACCCCAGCAGACCTGTGTCTGCCGGAAAGAGAGATCCAAGGTAGGCTTTAAATCTAGGATCGAGCACGGTGGCAAAAATGTAGTGCTCTGATTTCAACAGATTGACCACCCGTGAATCCTTGTTAAGCGAATTAAGGGCTGCATCCACAAGTCCCACATGCCTAGCGGAATCGCTCCGTGTTAGCTCCTTCTTCAATGCCTCCAGCTTCTTCTGCAAAAGCCTGATGAGGGGAATGACCTGACTCAGGCTGGCAGTGTCTGAACTGACTTCACGTGTGGCAAGTTCAAAGGGCATCAGAACCTTGCACAACGTTGAAATCATTCTCCACTGCACTTGAGACAGGTGCATTCCATCTCCTATATCGTGCTCAATTGTATAGGCTTGAATGGCCTTTTGCTGCTCCTCCAACCTCTGAAGCATATAGAGGGTTGAATTCCACCTCGTTACCACTTCTTGCTTCAGATGATGGCAGGGCAGGTTCAGTAGTTTTTGGTGGTGCTCCAGTCTTCTGTACGTGGTGCCTGTACGCCGAAAGTGTCCCGCAATTTTTCTGGCCACCGACAGCATCTCTTGCACGCCCCTGTCGTTTTTTAAAAAATTCTGCACCACCAAATTCAAGGTATGTGCAAAACATGGGACGTGCTGGAATTTGCCCATATTTAATGCACACACAATATTGCTGGCGTTGTCCGATGCCACAAATCCACAGGAGAGTCCAATTGGGGTAAGCCATTCCGCGATGATCTTCCTCAGTTGCCGTAAGAGGTTTTCAGCTGTGTGCGTATTCTGGAAAGCGGTGATACAAAGCGTAGCCTGCCTAGGAAAGAGTTGGCGTTTGCGAGATGCTGCTACTGGTGCCGCCGCTGCTGTTCTTGCGGCGGGAGTCCATACATCTACCCAGTGGGCTGTCACAGTCATATAGTCCTGACCCTGTCCTGCTCCACTTGTCCACATGTCCGTGGTTAAGTGGACATTGGGTACAACTGCATTTTTTAGGACACTGGTGAGTCTTTTTCTGACGTCCGTGTACATTCTCGGTATCGCCTGCCTAGAGAAGTGGAACCTAGATGGTATTTGGTAACGGGGGCACACTGCCTCAATAAATTGTCTAGTTCCCTGTGAACTAACGGCGGATACCGGACGCACGTCTAACACCAACATAGTTGTCAAGGACTCAGTTATCCGCTTTGCAGTAGGATGACTGCTGTGATATTTCATCTTCCTCGCAAAGGACTGTTGAACAGTCAATTGCTTACTGGAAGTAGTACAAGTGGGCTTACGACTTCCCCTCTGGGATGACCATCGACTCCCAGCGGCAACAACAGCAGCGCCAGCAGCAGTAGGCGTTACACGCAAGGATGCATCGGAGGAATCCCAGGCAGGAGAGGACTCGTCAGACTTGCCAGTGACATGGCCTGCAGGACTATTGGCATTCCTGGGGAAGGAGGAAATTGACACTGAGGGAGTTGGTGGGGTGGTTTGCGTGAGCTTGGTTACAAGAGGAAGGGATTTACTGGTCAGTGGACTGCTTCCGCTGTCACCCAAAGTTTTTGAACTTGTCACTGACTTATTATGAATGCGCTGCAGGTGACGTATAAGGGAGGATGTTCCGAGGTGGTTAACGTCCTTACCCCTACTTATTACAGCTTGACAAAGGGAACACACGGCTTGACACCTGTTGTCCGCATTTCTGGTGAAATACCTCCACACCGAAGAGCTGATTTTTTTGGTATTTTCACCTGGCATGTCAACGGCCATATTCCTCCCACGGACAACAGGTGTCTCCCCGGGTGCCTGACTTAAACAAACCACCTCACCATCAGAATCCTCCTGGTCAATTTCCTCCCCAGCGCCAGCAACACCCATATCCTCCTCATCCTGGTGTACTTCAACACTGACATCTTCAATCTGACTATCAGGAACTGGACTGCGGGTGCTCCTTCCAGCACTTGCAGGGGGCATGCAAATAGTGGAAGGCGCATGCTCTTCACGTCCAGTGTTGGGAAGGTCAGGCATCGCAACCGACACAATTGGACTCTCCTTGTGGATTTGGGATTTCAAAGAACGCACAGTTCTTTGCGGTGCTTTTGCCAGCTTGAGTCTTTTCAGTTTTCTAGCGAGAGGCTGAGTGCTTCCATCCTCATGTGAAGCTGAACCACTAGCCATGAACATAGGCCAGGGCCTCAGCCGTTCCTTGCCACTCCGTGTGGTAAATGGCATATTGGCAAGTTTACGCTTCTCCTCCGACAATTTTATTTTAGGTTTTGGAGTCCTTTTTTTTCTGATATTTGGTGTTTTGGATTTGACATGCTCTGTACTATGACATTGGGCATCGGCCTTGGCAGACGACGTTGCTGGCATTTCATCGTCTCGGCCATGACTAGTGGCAGCAGCTTCAGCACGAGGTGGAAGTGGATCTTGATCTTTCCCTAATTTTGGAACCTCAACTTTTTTGTTCTCCATATTTTATAGGCAGAACTAAAAGGCACCTCAGGTAAACAATGGAGATGGATGGATTGGATACTAGTATACAATTATGGACGGACTGCCACGGTTAGGTGGTATAAAAAAACCACGGTTAGGTGGTATATATTGTAATACAATTATGGATGGACGGACTGCCTGCCGAGTGCCGACACAGAGGTAGCCACAGCCGTGAACTACCGCACTGTACACTGGTTGATAAAGAGATAGTAGTATACTCGTAACAACTAGTATGACTGACTATGACGGTATAAAGAATGAAAAAAAAACCACGGTTAGGTGGTATATATTGTAATACAATTATGGATGGACGGACTGCCTGCCGAGTTCCGACACAGAGGTAGCCACAGCCGTGAACTACCGCACTGTACACTGGTTGATAAAGAGATAGTAGTATACTCGTAACAACTAGTATGACTGACTATGACGGTATAAAGAATGAAAAAAAAACCACGGTTAGGTGGTATATATTATAATACAATTATGGATGGACGGACTGCCTGCCGACTGCCGACACAGAGGTAGCCACAGCCGTGAACTACCGCACTGTACACTGGTTGATAAAGAGATAGTAGTATACTCGTAACAACTAGTATGACACTATGACGGTATAAAGAATGAAAAAAAAACCACGGTTAGGTGGTATATATTATAATACAATTATGGATGGACGGACTGCCTGCCGACTGCCGACACAGAGGTAGCCACAGCCGTGAACTACCGCACTGTACACTGGTTGATAAAGAGATAGTAGTATACTCGTAACAACTAGTATGACACTATGACGGTATAAAGAATGAAAAAAAAACCACGGTTAGGTGGTATATATTATAATACAATTATGGATGGACGGACTGCCTGCCGAGTGCCGACACAGAGGTAGCCACAGCCGTGAACTACCGCACTGTACACTGGTTGATAAAGAGATAGTAGTATACTCGTAACAACTAGTATGACTGACTATGACGGTATAAAGAATGAAAAAAAAACCACGGTTAGGTGGTATATATTATAATACAATTATGGATGGACGGACTGCCTGCCGACTGCCGACACAGAGGTAGCCACAGCCGTGAACTACCGCACTGTACACTGGTTGATAAAGAGATAGTAGTATACTCGTAACAACTAGTATGACACTATGACGGTATAAAGAATGAAAAAAAAACCACGGTTAGGTGGTATATATTATAATACAATTATGGATGGACGGACTGCCTGCCGACTGCCGACACAGAGGTAGCCACAGCCGTGAACTACCGCACTGTACACTGGTTGATAAAGAGATAGTAGTATACTCGTAACAACTAGTATGACACTATGACGGTATAAAGAATGAAAAAAAAACCACGGTTAGGTGGTATATATTATAATAATACAATTATGGATGGACGGACTGCCTGCCGACTGCCGACACAGAGGTAGCCACAGCCGTGAACTACCGCACTGTACACTGGTTGATAAAGAGATAGTAGTATACTCGTAACAACTAGTATGACACTATGACGGTATAAAGAATGAAAAAAAAACCACGGTTAGGTGGTATATATTATAATACAATTATGGATGGACGGACTGCCTGCCGAGTGCCGACACAGAGGTAGCCACAGCCGTGAACTACCGCACTGTACACTGGTTGATAAAGAGATAGTAGTATACTCGTAACAACTAGTATGACTGACTATGACGGTATAAAGAATGAAAAAAAAACCACGGTTAGGTGGTATATATTATAATACAATTATGGATGGACGGACTGCCTGCCGACTGCCGACACAGAGGTAGCCACAGCCGTGAACTACCGCACTGTACACTGGTTGATAAAGAGATAGTAGTATACTCGTAACAACTAGTATGACACTATGACGGTATAAAGAATGAAAAAAAAACCACGGTTAGGTGGTATATATTATAATACAATTATGGATGGACGGACTGCCTGCCGACTGCCGACACAGAGGTAGCCACAGCCGTGAACTACCGCACTGTACACTGGTTGATAAAGAGATAGTAGTATACTCGTAACAACTAGTATGACACTATGACGGTATAAAGAATGAAAAAAAAACCACGGTTAGGTGGTATATATTATAATAATACAATTATGGATGGACGGACTGCCTGCCGACTGCCGACACAGAGGTAGCCACAGCCGTGAACTACCGCACTGTACACTGGTTGATAAAGAGATAGTAGTATACTCGTAACAACTAGTATGACTATGACGACGGTATAAAGAAAGAAAAAAAAATACCACGGTTAGGTGGTATATAATTATACAATTATGGATGGACGGACTGCCTGCCGAGTGCCGACTGCCGACACAGAGGTAGCCACAGCCGTGAACTACCGCACTGTACTGTGTCTGCTGCTAATATAGACTGGTTGATAAAGAGATAGTATACAACAATATACTACTATACTGGTGGTCAGGCACTGGTCACCACTAGTCACACTGGCAGTGGCACTCCTGCAGCAAAAGTGTGCACTGTTTAATTTTAAATTAATATAATATTATGTACTCCTGGCTCCTGCTATAACAACCTGCAGTGCTCCCCAGTCTCCCCCACAATTATTATAAGCTTTTATACATTGATGTGCAGCACACTGGGCTGAGCTGAGTGCACACAGACTGAGTCACACTGTGTGACTGCTGTGTATCGTTTTTTTCAGGCAGAGAACGGATATAGCAAAGAACGGATATATTAAATAAAAGTTAACTTAACAACAACTGCACTGGTCACTGTGGTAAACTCTGTCTGCACAATCTCTCTCTCTCTCTCTCTCTTCTAATCTATTCTAATGGAGAGGACGCCAGCCACGTCCTCTCCCTATCAATCTCAATGCACGTGTGAAAATGGCGGCGACGCGCGGCTCCTTATATAGAATCCGAGTCTCGCGAGAATCCGACAGCGTCATGATGACGTTCGGGCGCGCTCGGGTTAACCGAGCAAGGCGGGAAGATCCGAGTCGCTCGGACCCGTGAAAAAAAAAGTGAAGTTCGTGCGGGTTCGGATTCAAAGAAACCGAACCCGCTCATCTCTAATAGTTTTACTAGGCACAAGCAGGAAGCAGTCTCTAAGCCATCAATAAGAATGCTGTTGAAATGCACAGATGGAACACAGATAGCCAGTGTATAAATGAGATGGTAATACGAACACCTGAGGAGAGTCTCTGCTGCTGGTGATTGTGGCTGGATGGAATTGGAGTCCGGAGTTTAACAGGAGAGCTGTGAGAATGAAGACTGGAACAAATGGAAGTAACCACGGGGATCGCTGGAAACAGGAACCAGGAGAACTTAGGCACATGGTGTGTGACTTGTTGTCCGAGGCAATGTGAGAGAGCCACAAGCTGGAAGTAATACCTCCTGCCCAGCAGTGATTGGACACAAACTGCAGGCGGAGATACTAGCTGGATTGAACATCTGAATCAGCTGCGTGCAGGTGCCATGGTAACGTCCACACAGGCTGGACATCGGCACGCCGCAAAACCCGCACAGGACCAGACTCAGGAGTACTCAGCAATGTGAAATAGAACGCTCGCGGTTACTACACCCACGCAGCCGCAACTGGGGCCAAGACCTCCGGAGGCCCGCACACCAGCACGCTGGTAAGTGAGACGTAGCAGAGCGCCGATTCCTGACAAAAAGGGCCGTCTGTCGGGGGGATATGGGATGGCTATGTTGGTATTGACTTTCCAATATTCTTCCTCAAGCAGATAAGACATGTCATTGCTCTCTTACCCGCATGAGAAGAGAATCCTGGCGCACACCAGTAGGCTCTCACCAGCTTACACATATCCTCTTAGCCTAGATGAGTCAGACCATGTGCCGCCTCAGCTAAACTTGGAAGATATGCTCTGGGGGCTACTGGCTTACCCTGTCCATCTGTCCAGAGTCCTGAGGACTCCTGGCCATATCCTTTTGACTTCCAGACTGCCTTTTCCTGTGGAGAACACAAATTTTGCATTTCACTTAATTTTTGTCTATTAACGGTGTTAAATATCATCAGTGATGTGATATCTGTTTGCATGGGGGTGCTGGTTGCTGATTTAGCAGCTTCATATGCTGTTACCAAGTGACACTGGGTCTTGACTGTAAGTGTGGGCTTTGCACTTGATAACAGCCACTCTGTCAGGTTCTTGTATCGCTGTTAGAAGCCTTTTTATATGGGATGCTTGCGCTACAGGTGTGCCAGCTGCCGTCATGAAATTTCGGAGGCACCATAGGGCCCCGAAATCATGCACTACTCCAAAGGTATAACTAGAATCTGTATATATATTGGCTGACTTACCCTTAGCCAATTCACACGCTCTGGTTAGGGCTACCAGCTCAGCAACTTGTGCTGAGTGCGGTGGGCCCAGGGGTTCAGCTTCTATGATACCTCTGTCATCTACGACTGCGTATCCAGTACACAAGTCTCCTGAGTCCGTCTGTCTGTGGCAACTACCGTCAGTGTAAAAAGTAAAATCTACGCCTTCCAGTCGGTTGTCACTAATGTCGGGTCTTGCAGTGAAAGTTTGGTTCAGACATTCCATACAATCATGTGTGTCAGTGTCTATACTAAATCCTCCTTCACCATCATTCTCATCCTCCACCCTTTGTGCCTGTCCAGGCATACCTGGGAGGTAAGTTGCAGGATTTAGTTCGCTGCATCTCTTTATGGTGATGTTTACAGGGGCCATTAGTGCTAACTCCCACCTTGTAAACCGTGCTGATGAGACATGTCTGGTTTGGGCGGAGTTTAGTAAGGCTGACACTGCATGAGGTGTATGGACCGTCAGGTTGTGTCCTAACACTACGTCTTCGCTTTTACTCACTAGCAAAGCTATCGCTGCAACACTTCGCAAGCATGTGGGGAGAGACCATGCTACGGTGTCCAACTGTGCACTGTAGTAGGCTACCGGCCTGCTGGCATTACCATGTTTCTGGGTTAAGACACCTGCCGCACACCCAGCGCTTTCCGTACCGTACAATTCAAAGGGTTTCCCATAATCTGGCATGCCTAATGCAGGTGCCTGTTATAGGCATTGTTTAAGTCTCTCAAATGCCAGTTCGGACTCATCTGTGTGAGAGATCCGATCTGGTTTGTTCAAGGAGACCATTTCCTGCAAAGGTAAAGCCAGTATGGAGAACCCTGGGATCCAGTTTCGGCAGTACCTACACATTCCAAGGAAAGTGCGGATCTGCTGCTGGGTTTGTGGCAGAGTCATGTCGCGAATCTCCTGTATTCTATCAGCGGTGAGGTGTCTAAGTCCTTGTGTCAAGCAATGTCCCAAATATTTTACCTTGGTCTGGCACAACTGTTACTTATCCTTTGAAACCTTGTGTCCCGTATTAGAAAGGTGAAACAGAAGCTGTTTTGTGTCTTTCAAGGATGCTTCGAGTGAATCAGAACATAGCAGTAAGTCATCTACATACTGTATTAATACTGATCCGCTCTCAGGTTGAAAGGATTGTAAACAGTCATGCAAAGCCTGGGAGAAAATACTTGGGCTGTCAATGAAACCTTGGGGTAAGCGAGTCCAGGTGTACTGTACTCCCCTGTATGTAAATGCAAACAGGTATTGACTGTCAGGGTGCAGAGGGACCGAAAAGAAAGCAGAACAGAGGTCAATGACAGTGAAAAAATTCGCAGTAGGGGGAATTTGCATGAGGATGACAGCTGGATTGGGCACTATGGGGAATTGGCTCTCAACTATTTTATTTATCCCCCTTAGATCCTGCACTAGCCTGTAACCCCTCCCCCCACTCTTTCACAGGGAAGATGGGACTATTGGCAGTGCTGGACGTCCTAACTAGGATGCCCTGTTGTAGCAAGCGCTCTATGACTGGGTACACTCCTGACTCCACCTCTGGCTTCAGAGGATACTGTGGGATTTTTGGAGCTATCCTACCATCTTTTACTTGCACTACTACAGGAGCTACATTTGCCATCAATCCAGTGTCTTGTCCATCTTTGGTTCAGAGGGATTCCGGTATCTGGGAGATCATTTCCTCTACCTTGGATGGACACCTGTCTATAACAGCAGAGTGTGACATTAACCTTTGTGGGGAGTCTAACATATCCTGCACTTCCTGAACGTGATTCTCGGGTATATCTAAGAAGACACCCTCAGGAGTACAGTATATGACACACCTCATCTTACACAATAAATCTCTCCCAAGAAGATTAGTCGGAGCCGATGCAGCTAGCAAAAAGGAATGCTTGGTCTGCAAAGGCCCTATTGTAATCTCCGCTGGTTTACTTAAAGGGTAGTGTTGCACTATTCCTGTTACCCCCATTGCTGAAATTGTTTTACCCGTGGTTTTCATACCTACCGTTGAATTTAACACTGACCTGGCCGCCCCTGTATCTACAAGGAAAGGTAGTGATCTACCAGCCACATCAACTGTGACCTCAGGTTCACTACCAAGGCTAGCAATTAACTTCACTGGCTGCAGACTACAGGTGTGGCCCCACCCCTATTGTGTATGGTGACCCCCCCACAGCGCGCTGGCAGCTACAATATGTGAGGGAGTTAACTGAGAATTTTCAGAGGTCTGTCAGTCCTTCTTTGGTGGGTACCTCCATGTTTCCCCTGCATGTGGCTCATAACTCCTCCTATGCGATCCCTGATCCCAATTACGTGTGTTATACTGTGGGTCATGTTCTGGTCTAGGGGGTCGGTATACCTTATGTGTGCTTTTATAATTACAATTCCGTGCGTAATGTCCTTCCTTCTTACAGTTAGAACATTTTACTACATACGACTTACCATCAGGGGTCTGGGGTTTCCGCTGATGTGGCTTCGTTGTCAGGGCTGATAGAGTCAGTTTTCTACCTTTTAACACAAGCTATTTACTAATACCTTCAAGCCGTAATGGCCGCTAAACCACGTGCACGTGCTACACACTCCGTACGCTATTTACGTACAAAGACCTCGCACATGGTATGCAAGTTACGTACACACGCTGCGCTGAGTGTACGGAATACACGCAGCGAGCGTACACACAGATAATAACCTTTTAAACCTTAAACACAGAGTATGATTATACTGTAAGTCTTAGTATTGAGATACTGTAATGATATACCACTGGTTAACCTGGATATTTAAGCAAGCTGTTTGAGTGATTGAGATACTCAGAAACCCTTTGTACTAGCTAGAGAAACACAGACACCTTGCTGAGGTTCCAACACCTTTACTAACGAGATTTAGCTATGTAAAAAGGGAAAATACAGTTAACAGCTTATACACTACAGCACTAACATAAAACACCTAAACAGAATAACTGGACATAAATATACAATAGCGTCTTAATCCTAAACAATAACAGTGAGAGAGAGAGAGAGAGAGAGTATGGCAAATACAGACAGAGAATAATATGGTCACAGAGAAACTTACACACGTGGGAATGAATCGCCTGCGCTATCTGGATATCCAGCTCTCAGTTAATCAGTGAAGAAAACCTTGTGGAGAGTAGTGAGAGAGCTGGCCCAGGCTGGCTGCCTTATATACACAAAGTACAGTATACTACAAAGGGCCCTACAATCTTATTGTTCATTGGACACAGAAACCTGTCTTCGCATCATAACAAAAGGTCATAGGTTAGTTTGAACAGGTGGGTTGTGACTATTCCAAACTGCTCAAGTGGGAGGAATCCTCAGGACTCACACCACATGTGTAATAAAACAGCAAATACTTTTAAAGTCCATAAACTTCTTTTAAACATAACTATACGCTGGAGCGACCGATCTCTTCCTAACCAACACCGGAATGTTTCTAATAAAATACTCTTCGGTTAGGTACCAGACACCACCGCTCAGACCCTGTCTGACCCTTCGTATCATGTAAAGAGGAATTCCTTTGTCCATGAACCAGTTACACTAAACATACTTACAGATATTATTAAAGGGAATATTACCTACAAAACATGCTGTGTGGGTTAAATATGCTATAAACGAGTCGCCCGCTACAAGCTCATAAACTCTACTGTAAATACGCATATACCGAGCGTACTCGCCGGAGCGAGCGTACGCAATTTGCGGACATGTGCACGTACAGCAGACTAAATGCACGAGCAGCGGGCATGTGCATGGGGTTAATATATGGCTATGTGCAGCATGATATTTTTCGACTTTGACAGGGCTTTTATACTTACTGTCATCAGCTTATTCCCCTGTGACTCCCTGTGTTTAATGATGTTCCGATCGAGCTCGAAAGCAGACTCTCTTAATGCAGCCACCGAGATACCTCTCCAGCCAGGTTAAGTGGTTTGTACCCTTGTTCTCAATGCCTCTTTTAATCCGTCTATTAATACGGACACCGCTACCTCCCTATGATGTACATTTTCCTTAATGTCTTCGATCCCAGTGTATCTAGCCATTTCCTGCAGTGCTCGATGGAAATATTCAGAGGCAGTTTCACTTTCTTTTTGTCTTATAGAAAAGATTTTATTCCACTTGACATCAGTAGGGAAATATACTCCTAATTGCAGGTTGACCTGTCGCACATTCTCCTGATTGTACTCATCAGTGAGAGGTACTTCTGCATCTAATTTACAATCAGAAATGAATTTCACAGGGTCAATATGGAGGGTAAACATGTCCGTAGCACTGTTCGCCAATCTTTGTTTGTGGGTTCGATGGCGTTACCTAATTCTCTAATAAACCTCTGACATGCGGCTAGATCCTTTCTGGGATCGGGAAATTCAGACATAATTGTCCTCAATTCTGTCCGGAACCAAGGACAATGCATACCAATGTTCCTGACGGGAATGACTCCCTGAGCGTCAGACTTCCCATTGGGGACTGTGATCACCCTGACAGGATTTAGTTCAATTACATAATTTTGTGTTGACTCTACAATGTGAGGTGCTATTGTCTCTGCATAATGTACAGTACCGTACTTACCTGTGGACATGACCTCACCTGTCCCTCCGCTAGGGCCCTTCATTACTGCTCTTACTGGTTGGGCCATGCCCACTTGGGTGTCTTGTATGGTGGCTGCCAGAGAGAGTGCCGATATCGTGCTGGGCTCATCTTCTTGCTCGCAATCCTGAGGGAAGTTTAAGATGGGATACAACTTGCACGAGTTAGCATTAATACATTTATCAAGTTCACTCTTATCATATATTAGTATGCCATTGTCTGTAGCCACTTTCTCTCCTGTAATATACGGTGGTGGTGGTGCAGTTGCTATCAGTTTCCTGCTAGGGTTGGAACCAGCTGTGTGAGCTAGTTCCCTCTGCATATCACTCTCTTGTTGCCATAAATGTAAACAGTTTGAGTGTCTGATCCTTTCTTTTCGGGATTTTAACAGACATATCCTAATCCTTAAATTCTGCAATACCTCTGGATTAAAACTTCCTACCTTAGGGAATGGATCCCTATCTTCCGCAGTCATACGTTCCCATTCTGTTAGGGTCTCCTGCCCTGTGCTGCCACGTCGTCATGGCAACCGGGAGACAAGTGCTAGCGGAGTAACCTGAGCGCAGCTGATACTCCGGTTCGGGTCTTTTGCTGTGCAGTGGTTATAGGCTCTGTGCATGGCAGGGGATCCGGTGCTGGTTTTTGTGCTCACAGTCTGTGAGGTCTGAGTGGGGCGTGGACAGCACCTGCTTTATAAGGCCTCTTTTCAGGGTAAGCAGATGCTGCTGAATCTTTGTTGGTTAGTCAGTTTCTGAAAGTTAGCCAGTACTGTGTAGCTTTGTATTTGTTTGTTGCTTACTGCAAATAGGCCTGGGGATTTGGTATTACACTCTGCCAATCCAGACCTAGCAGTAAGACTGGAGTCAGTCGTTTAGCTTGCTGGAGTTCTGTTACTACTCTGTGAACTTAGCAAGTTTGCGGCTGTATTCTAAGACTTGCCTGTCTAATCCTGTCTCACTGTGCTAGGTGTCAGGGGTCAGTTTAGTGGCAGTAAACCGAACCTGTGCACTGCAAGTGAGAATTAGGATTGTGGAGAATCTCCTTGTGTCTATCATTCCATCTCTGACCAAGGAGTTTACTGCCACACCCGTTGGTAACCCTTTAGGGTTTTGCTGTTGCCCTTAGCAACAGCATTTCGGGTTTTCTATGTATTAAAACACAACATCTTGCTTTTCACATCTGAGCAGTTCTAATACAAGGGAGATACCCAGTTCCTTAGCCTCTGGGCTTCTCTGTTCACGTTGTGTGTATTTTGTTACCCTACCACCTTCTGTGTACGTTATGTCATATTCCCTAGTCTGTCTGTGAGTCCATTTGTTTTGCATAACAGTTCAAACACCAGTACATTCCTGCAGGCACTGGAGTGCATAACAGTCCTGACACCAGTACTTTCCTGCAGGCACTGGTGTGCATAACATATTCAGCAGCCCAATACTCCTGTTGAAATTTTGTGGGAATATGGAGCATACCCCTCAAAATACGTTGCAACAGGTGGTTGATCAGGTGCAGGTCCTGACTAAAAAATGTAATGATTTGTCCATTAAAATGCACACCTCCCAGGCTGCTGGCGGAGCTCCCGCAGCAGCAGCACCTGCAGGGGTTAAGGAGCCGAAAGTAAATCTCCCGGATCGTTTTTCTGGAGATCGCTCGCAGTTCTTTTGTTTCAAGGAGAGCTGCAAGCTATACTTCCGGCTTAGGCCTCAGTCTTCTGGGTCGGAGATTCAGCGGGTGGGCATAGTGATTTCCTTGCTACAAGGAGACCCACAGGTCTGGGCATATGGGTTGCAGCCTGACTGTCCGTCGCTTAAAAGTGTTGATGCTTTTTTTACGGCACTGGGCATGTTGTATGATGACCCTGACAAGACGGCCTCAGCCGAGGCTCAGATTTCGATCCTTAAGCAAGGGAGAAGGCCAGTTGAGGTTTACTGTACGGAGTTTCGGAGGTTGGCCCATGATACCCAGTGGAATGACCCAGCCCTGAGACACCAGTACCGAAGAGGTCTTTCTAACCAGATAAAGGACCAACTGGTACAACATCCCTTGCCTGATAGCTTGGATCAGCTCATGCAGTTATCCATCCGGGTGGATAGACGGCTGAGAGAGCGTAGGCTTGAAAGGGAGACTGAGATTTCCTTCCTTCCCAAGGGAACCTCAGACTCTGAGGAATTTTCCGAGGAGCCTATGCAGATTGGGGCTACCCGCCTCTCCTCGCGTGAGAAGATGCGGAGGAGACAGCAGGGGTTGTGTTTGTACTGTGGGAATAAAGGTCATGTGGTAGTATCATGCCCAGAAAAGCCGGAAAACTTCAGGGCCTGAGGGTGATGGGAAATATCCTGTCAGGCCAGAAGTCAGAATTTCCCAAGAAGACTTTTATCATTCCGGTGACTTTGAAGATCCTCGGTCAAACTGTCAAGACTGAGGCCTTTGTGGACAGTGGGGCCGACGGGGTTTTTATGGACCGCCAATTCGCCCTGAAACACTCTGTTCCCTTAGTACCCTTGGCATCGGAAATTGAGATTTGTGGGTTAAACGGGGAACCATTATCCCAAGGTAAAATTACCTCTTGCACTAGCCAGATTTCTTTGTTTATTGGAGCCACACACTCTGAAAAATTGTCCTTTTATGTGACTGTCTGTACTTTTGCCCCATTGGTGTTGGGGTTACCCTGGTTAAGGGCCCACAATCCTCAATTTGACTGGGTCTCTGGGGAGATTCTTAGTTGGAGTACTGATTGTTTCAGGAGTTGCTTGAGCCTTCCAGTCAGGTTCTCGCAGCTAAGTTTGCCAGGATTGCCAGGGTGTTATGCAGATTTTGCGGACGTGTTCTCCAAAAAAATTGCAGAGGTACTACCTCCCCATCGCTCCTATGACTGTGCCATTGATTTGTTGCCAAATGCTAAGCTTCCCAAGAGCAGGTTGTACTCCCTGTCACGTCCTGAGACTCAGGCTATGGCAGAGTACATTCAGGAGAACTTGGCTAAGGGATTTATCAGACCTTCACAGTCTCCAGTTGGGTCGGGGTTCTTCTTCGTGGGTAAAAAGGACGGTTCGTTGCGACCCTGCATCGACTTCAGGGAATTGAACCGTATCACGATTAAAAACTCATACCCACTGCCTCTCATTTCGGTCTTGTTTGACCAGCTTCGTACTGCCACCATTTTTTCTAAGATTGACCTACGCGGTGCGTACAATCTAATCCGAATAAGAGAGGGGGATGAATGGAAGACTGCCTTTAATACCCACTCGGGGCATTATGAATATTTGGTGATGCCTTTTGGGCTCTGTAATGCCCCGGCAGTCTTCCAGGATTTCATGAATGATGTGCTCAGGGAATATTTGGATAGATTCTTAGTTGTATACTTAGATGACATCTTAATCTTCTCCCATTCCCTGGAGGAACATCGGAAGCATGTACGCTTAGTCCTCCAGAAACTCAGAGACAACCGGCTTGGGGCGAAGCTGGAGAAGTGCGAATTTGAAGTTCAGCAAATCGCATTTCTAGGATATATTATCTCCCCAGAAGGTTTCCAAATGGAGGGTTCCAAGGTACAGGCAGTCCTGGATTGGGTGCAGCCCACTAGTTTGAAGGCGCTTCAGCGTTTCCTGGGCTTTGCGAATTTTTATAGACGATTTATCGCTGGATTTTCGTCTATAGTGGCGCCCTTGGTGGCACTCACTAAGAAAGGGGCGGATGTTGCTCACTGGTCTTGTGAGGCTAAAGCGGCTTTTGCCCGTCTCAAAAGGGCATTTGTTTCGGCCAAGGTGCTGCGACACCCAGATCCAGAGCGTCCTTTTGTGGTGGAGGTGGATGCCTCTGAGATGGGTATTGGGGCAGTGCTTTCTCAGATGGGAGTGTCAGATAATCGCCTTCATCCCTGTGCTTACTTTTCCCGTAAATTTTCGCCTGCCGAGATGAATTATGACGTGGGTAACCGGGAATTGTTGGCTATTAAGGATGCACTCGAGGAGTGGAGACACTGGCTTGAGGGGGCTAAGTTTGTGGTCTCAATTCTCACTGACCATAAGAATCTGGCATATTTAGAGTCAGCGAAGCGTCTCAATGCCAGGCAGGCACGATGGGCTTTGTTTTTTGCTCGCTTTAATTTTTTGATAACATATCGCCCTGGGTCAAAAAACATCAAGGCTGATGCGCTCTCGCTGAGTTTTGCTCCAATCCAGGAGACCACCGAGGAGCCGTTGCCCATTGTTTCCCCATCATGTATTAAAGTGGGCATTACCCAGGACCTCTTATCATTAGTCCTTAGAGCACAGGAGCAGGCTCCTCCAGACCTTCCGGTAGGTCTTTTGTTTGTGCCTCCAATGTTAAGACAGCGAGTGTTCCTGGAATTCCATGCCAAGAAGTCTGCAGGTCACCCGGGTATTGCCAGAACTCGGGAGTTGCTATCTAGGGCGGTGTGGTGGCCCTCGGTGGCTAAGGATGTGGATCAGTGGGTTCGGGCATGTGACATCTGTGCCCGAAATAAGACTCCTAGAGGGGTTCCTGTTGGCCCACTACATCCACTCTCTGTCCCATCTAAGCCATGGACCCACATTTCAATGGATTTTGTGGTGGACTTGCCCAAATCCTCGGGGATGACAGCCATCTGGGTTGTCGTTGACAGGTTTTCGAAGATGGCGCACTTCGTTCCACTGGTTGGGCTGCCATCGGCCAGACGCCTGTCTGAATTATTTATGCTGCATGTTGTGCGTCTCCACGGGTTGCCACTTGATGTGGTCTCTGACCGCGGATCCCAGTTTGTGGCCAAATTCTGGAGGGCATTTTGTTCCGATCTCCAGATTTCTGTCAGCTTGTCGTCGGGCTACCATCCGCAGTCTAATGGGCAGACTGAAAGGGTGAACCAGTCCTTGGAGCAGTTCCTCAGGTGTTATGTCTCCAAGTGTCAGACTGACTGGGTTGCTCATCTGTCCATGGCGGAGTTTGCCTATAACAACGCGGCTCACTCTGCTACAGGGATCTCTCCCTTCCTTTGTGTGTATGGGCATCATCCTAAGGCCAATTCTTTTGACCCCCTGGACTCCACGCCTGGTGGTTCCTCTGTGGTTTCGGTCCTTAGAGGTATTTGGCGGAAAGTGAAGAAAGCCCTTGTGTCTGTGTCATTAGTGACCAAAAGGGTTTTTGATAAGCGGAAAAGACCCTGCAGCTTCAAATTAGGAGACTTCGTCTGGTTGTCTACCAAGAATTTGAAGTTGAGACAGCCATCTCATAAGTTAGGCCCCCGGTTCATCGGCCCTTATAAGATCACCAGGGTTATCAATCCGGTGGCATTTCAGTTAGATCTGCCCCGTTCTTTGGGTATCAATAAAACATTTCATTGTTCCCTTTTAAAACGGGCGATTAGTAATCCTTCTTCCAGTGGAAGACCTTCCCCTCTTCTGATACGTGGCCAGAGGGAGTTTGTTGTTGAAAGGATTCTTGACTCCAAGGTGGTTCGGGGTCGGCTGTCATTTTTGGTGCACTGGAAGGGGTATGGCCCGGAGGAGCGGTCGTGGGTGCGCAGTTGTGATCTTCATGCCCCCAGACTGATACGCTCTTTCTTCTCGCAGTTCCCCGATAAACCCGGTGGTAGGGGTTCTTTGACCCCTCGTCAGAGGGGGGGTACTGTTAGGGTCTCCTGCCCTGTGCTGCCACGTCGTCATGGCAACCGGGAGACAAGTGCTAGCGGAGTAACCTGAGCGCAGCTGATACTCCGGTTCGGGTCTTTTGCTGTGCAGTGGTTATAGGCTCTGTGCATGGCAGGGGATCCGGTGCTGGTTTTTGTGCTCACAGTCTGTGAGGTCTGAGTGGGGCGTGGACAGCACCTGCTTTATAAGGCCTCTTTTCAGGGTAAGCAGATGCTGCTGAATCTTTGTTGGTTAGTCAGTTTCTGAAAGTTAGCCAGTACTGTGTAGCTTTGTATTT
>NW_026968482.1:0-90958 GCF_028390025.1 Pseudophryne corroboree | reverse complement strand
ACTGTGGCTATAAGGGACGTGTTGGAGGTTACAGAAAGCACTCCTGTACCTCAGGAGAAAGCGTATTTATGTAAGGAAAAAAAATCCAAAGTCACTTTCCCTCCTTCACATAAACTAAATGCTCCGTTTGAAGGGATGTGGGTGAATCCTAATAAAAATTTCGCATTCCCAAAAGGATTCGCATAGCTTACCCTTTCCCGGCTGAGGACAGGAAAAAGTGGGAGTCACCCCCTGTGTTAGACAGTGCACTTTCCAGGTTAACAAAGAAGGTAATTCTCCCTGCTCCTGGCACGGCTTCTCTTAAAGAGCCGGCAGACCGCAGAATGGAAACGACATTGAAATCCATTTATGTTACCAATGGTACACTGCTCAGGCCCACTATTGCCTGCGCATGGGTGAGTCGCGCTATTGAAAAATGGTCAGAAAGCGTGTCATCAGAAATTGACACGATTGATAAAGATGAGATACTCCTTAAGTTAGGGAATATCAAGGACGCTGCCGCCTACATGCTGGAAGCAATGAAGGATATTGGACTCTTGAGTTCACAAGCTGCTACCATGGCAGTATCGGCTAGGTGGGCGTTATGGATTCGCCAGTGGAACGCGGATGCAGATTCCAAAAGAAACATGGAGGCTCTCCCATATAAAGGCGGCCTTATTTGGCGATGGCCTGGATGCGTTAGTCTCGGCGGCTACCGCAGGTAAGTCAACATTTTTGCCCTCTGCGCCTGCACCGGCAAAAAAGACCTATCACTCGCAAATGCAGTCCTTTCGGACCAATAAATACAAAAAGGCGAGAGGTTCCCCCTTCTTTGCAGGTATGGGAAGGGGAAAGAAGCCCACACCGGCTCCAGGTTCCCAAGAGCAGAAGTCTACCCCTAATTCTGCCAAATCCCCAGCATGACGCTGGAACTCCCTTGCGGGAGGGCGCTCGGGTGGGGGCACATCTCAAACTCTTCAGCCAGGATTGGATTCTGTCTGCCCATGCCGATTTTTCAAATCGACCTTGCCAGCTTCTCCGCCAGAGAGAGACGCAGTAACAGCGGCAATCCAAAAATTATGTCACGACCAGGTTATTGTCACAACAAGGGCGGGGTTTTTTTTCAAGCCTCTTTGTTGTTCCGAAGCCGGACGGCTCGGTCAGACCAATCCTAAATCTAAAAGATCTGAATTTCTTCCTAAAAAGGTTCAAGTTGAAGATGGAATCACTTCGGGCGGTGATTGCCAGTCTGGAGGAGGGGGACTACTTAGTGTCGGTGGACATAAAGGATGCTTACCTGCATGTTCCCATTTATCCTCCTCACCAGGCTTATCTGAGATTCGCGATTCAGGATTGCCATTACCAATTCCAGACGTTACTTTTCGGTCTCTCCACGGCGCAGAGGGTATTCACCAAGGTGATGGCGGAGATGATGGTCCTCCTTCGTCAGAAAGGAGTCAATATAATCCCTTATCTGGATGACCTCCTGATAAAGGTGAGATCCAGGGAGCACTTATTACAAAACATATCCCTCTCCCTGTCAATACTCCAACAACACGGGTGGATCATAAATTACCCAAAGTCACAGTTGGAACCGACGACAAGGTTGTCTTTCCTCGGGATGATTCTGGACACAGAAATTCAGAGAGTTTTTCTTCCGCTGGAAAAGGCTCTGGAAATCCAGAAAATGGTAAAACAGATATTGAAACCATCAAGTGTGTCGATCCATCAGTGCATTCGGTTGTTGGGGAAGATAGTGGCGGCCTACGAGGCCATACAGTTTGGCAGGTTTTATGCCAGAGTATTCTAGTGGGACCTGTTGGACAAGTGGTTGGGATCACACCTACACATGCACAGAAAGATAATCCTGTTGTCAAAAACCAGGATTTTGCTCCTGTGGTGGTTGCACAGCTCTCACCTGCTAGAGGGACGCAGGTTTGGGATTCAGGACTGGGTCCTAGTAACCACGGATGCAAGTCTCCGAGGTTGAGGAGCAGTCTCTCAGAGAGAAAACTTCCAGGGATGTTGGTCACAACAGGAAGCCTGCCTTCACATAAACGTTCTGGAGCTAAGAGCCATTTACAACGGCCTTCAACAAGCGGTACATCTTCTTCAAGACCGTCCCGTGCAGATCCAGGCGGACAATGTAACAGCAGTCGCATACATAAACAGGCAGGGCGGAACGAAAAGCAGAACGGCAATGGCAGAGGCGACAAAAATCCTCCGCTGGGCAGAAAAACATCTACAAGCTCTGTCGGCAATATTCATTCCGGGAATAGACAACTGGGAAGCAGACTTCCTCAGCAGACACGATCTCCATCCAGGAGAGTGGGGCCTCCACCAAGAAGTCTTCGCAGAGGTGACAAGTCTTTGGGGAGTTCCTCAAATAGACATGATGGCATCTCGTCTCAACAAGAAGCTTCAGAGATACTGTTCCAAGTTGAGAGACCCTCAAGCAGTAGCAGTGGATGCACTGGTGACCCAGTGGGTGTTTCCGTCAGTGTATGTTTTCCCTCCACTTCCGCTGATCCCAAAAGTACTTAGGATCATAAGAGAGACAAGGGTTCGAGCAATCGTCATTGCCCCAGACTGGCCAAGAAGGGCTTGGTACCCAGATCTTCAGCAGTTACTCATAGTAGATCCTCGGCCTCTTCCTCCTCGGGAGGACCTGCTGCAGCAGGGGCCCTGTGTGTACCAAGACTTACCGTGGCTACGTTTGACGGCATGGCTGTTGAGTGCCGTATCCAAGCCAGGAAGGTTATTCCTAAGGAGGTCATCCCCACCCTTATTGAGGCCAGAAAGGGAGTAACGTCAAAACATTACCACCGTATTTGGAGAAAATATGTGTCTTGGTGTGAATCCAAGAAAGCTCCTACGGAAGAGTTTCACTTAGTACCTTTTCTCCATTTTTTGCAGGATGGTGTGGAGACGGGCCTACGATTGGGATCAATCAAGGTCCAGATTTCGAAAACAATTGGCCTCCAAAAACAATTGGCCTCTCTTCCAGAGGTTCAGACCTTCGTGAAAGGGGTTCTGCACATCCAGCCTCCATTCGTGCCTCCAGTGGCACCATGGGACCATAACATGGTATTGCTGTTCCTTCAATCGGATTGGTTTGAGCCTCTACAAAAGATAGAGTTGAAGTTTCTCACTTGGAAAGTGGTGATGCTTTTGGCATTGGCATCCGTAAGGCGGGTGTCGGAATTGGGGGCCTTGTCTCACAAGAGCCCTTACCTGATTTTCCATGAAGATAGGGTAGAGTTGCGAACTCGCCTACATTTTCTTCCAAAGGTGGTTTCTGCTTTTCACATAAACCAACCTATTGTGGTGCCACTAGTTACTGACACATTCACTGATTCAAAGTCTCTAGATGTGGTTAGAGCTTTGAAAACCTATGTTGCTAGAACAGCTCGTATACGGAAAACAGAGGCTCTGTTTGTCCTGTATGATCACAACAAGATTGGCTGTCCTGCTTCCAAGCAGACTATTGCACGTTGGATTAGAAATATGATTCAGCAAGCTCATACTACGGCTGGATTGCCGTTACTGACATCGGTAAAGGCCCACTCCACTAGGAAGGTGGGCTCATCCTGGGCGGCTGCCCGGGGGGGGGGGGGGTCTCGGCATTACAACTTTGCCGAGCAGCTACTTGGTCAGGGTCAAACACATATGCTAAATTCTACAAGTTTGACACCTTGGCTGATGAGGACCTAAAGTTTGGTCAATCGGTGCTGCAGGGTCATCCGCACTCTCCCGCCCGTACTGGAGCTTTTGTATAGACCCCATGGTCTTGATGTCGTCCCCAGCATCCTCTAGGACGTATGAGAAAATAGGATTTTGATAACCTACCGGTAAATCCTTTTCTCCTAGTCCGTAGAGAATGCTGGGCGCCCGTCCCAGTGCATACTTTACCTGCAGTTTAGTTATTATAATTACACAAGTTGTGTTATCTTGGTTTCAGCATGTTGCTGCAATTAGTTCATGCCTGTTGGCGTGTGTTATGATGAATGCCATGTGTGCGGCATGGTTGAGGTGTGAGTTGGTAGATATCTCACCACTAGTTAAGTAATTCCTTTCCTCGAAATGTCAGTCTCCCTGGGCACAGTTACTACAACTGAGGTCTGGAGGAAGGGCATAGAGGGAGGAGCCAGTTCACACCCAATGAAAAGTCTTTGGAGTGCCGATGTCTCCTGCGGATCCCGTCTATACCCCATAGTCTTGATGTCGTCCCCAGCATCCTCTACGGACTAGGAGAAAAGGATTTACCGGTAGGTTATAAAAATCCTATTTTCGGAATATTTGGATATGGGATACTCAACCTGTAGTTTGATAGACATATACATAAAGATTGATATATATAGATTTATAGTGTACATATACATAAAGCTTGATGTATAGTATATATTCATAATTGAAATATTATATATGCATAAAGATTCGTATATAGATAAAAAGTATATATTTGTAAAGCTTGTTATATAATTAATTATATATACACTGCTCAAAAAAATAAAGGGAACACTTGAACAACACATCCTAGATTTGAATGAATTAAATATTCTTATTAAATACTTTGTTCTTTACATAGTTGAATGTGCTGACAACAAAATCACACAAAAATTATCAATGGAAATCAAATTTCTTAACCCACGGAGGTCTGGATTTGGAGTCACACTCAAAATTAAAGTGGAAAAACACACTACAGGCTGATCCAACTTTGATGTAATGTCCTTAAAACAAGTCAAAATGAGGCTCAGTAGTGTGTGTGGCCTCCACGTGCCTGTATGACCTCCCTACAACGCCTCCATAGACTTAAAGCGGTTGAAGATGGTGTACACTAACGATCTACAGAGTTAATTAGCCACGTGCAGGTGATTTCTGTGAAATCTGCATTAGGTTATTAGTACATATCAACAATATATAAAATTCTGCAGAAACTGCAGTTTCTACATCATGTTATGAAATGAAAAATGCTTGATAAATAGGCCTCTTTAAAGCCTTATTCATAGCAATATTTGTGTTTCCTGTATACTCCATGGGTAATGCTGCTCCTCACCTCTGTGTGGGGAATGCAAGTGTTTTGCGCACTGGTGGCCACTAGATAAGTCTTATCATACCACTGTTCTTCGGCGGAGACACTGGAACCCCCTGAGCCTGGTACCGGCGTTCCCACATTAGGAATATATAATTGGCTCTCGGTAAGCGAGACCTAGGATCAGAATCTCTATTGGGATTAAGTGGGTGGACTTCACACACCTAATAAAAGGTATTAGAGGACATTTTGCACGGAAAGGTTGAAGACATTGATCTGGATGAATCACCCAAGAGCATGCTTCGAGATCATATCCCATCTAATCCACAAGGAACTGCCGCCTGCCCCCGAAGATGCTACATCCAGATCTTGGTCGATTTAAGAATCTTTTTGATGTTGATTATTGCTCATCAATGAATTCACACACCGATGATCATCCCAGTCCTTTAACTGACTAGTCCGTGGGCCAATCACAACCTGTGGGAGGGGTTTTGTGGGTGTTAAGAGCGGTGTCCCGGCAGTTGTAGAAAAAAATAACATCTGACAGTTCTATACCATCAATGGATGGAAACCATTTGGTTTTCCGCCTTCCATAGCAAAAATATTTGACATCGGCCATTGATCATCGATGGTTTTGATGGTCAATGGCCATTCCTAGCTGAATTCACTACAAAGGCATCTGGTAAGTCATTCACTTCTCCCCATATCTCTACCAGTAATGCCATGCAACTCTCCTTATATTGCGTCCATTTAGTTATGTAATAAACCTGATGTGTGCACCACTAAATTATCCAGAAACAGAAGAAAATACAACTAGAATCCGGGATAATATTCTCCCCATTGGAGTGGAATGTAATAAGTTGCCCATTTAGCCGCGGGTCTTACTACACTGCTAAAGCTCTGCCTGCAGCTATTCAATTACTGCGGCAAGGTCGCCCAGCATGGTTACCGCCCCCCCCTCCCTCCCTCATCTGCGCCTGGCTGAGACGGCAGAAGGCCTGCCGCCATCTTTTTGATCGGAGCGGCTGCGCGTGATGTCACGCAGCTGGCCCAATCACGCCCCCGTTTCTCTGGCGCCGCCCCCACAATGCTCCGTTTCCTCCTTGCAAATGGAACATATCTGTCAATCAGGCAGAGGCGTTCGCATTTACTGCGGGGTGCCCGCAGTAAATGCGGGCGCAGGACGGGCCCTGCGCCTGCCGGGCGAACACAAAATTCCGGTTGGATTGCGATTCACGATCCAACCTGAATTAGGCCCTTAATGCAGATTTCTCTTACGTCCTAGAGGATGCTGGGGTACATTTTAGTACCATGGGGTATAGACGGTTCCGCAGGAGCCTTCGGCACTTTAAGACTTTTCAACAGTGTGAACTGGCTCCTCCCTCTATGCCCCTCCTCCAGACCTCAGTTTAGAAAATGTGCCCGGGAGACTGGATGCACACCAGTGGAGCTCTACAGAGTTCTGCTGGAAAAGACTTTGTTAGGTTTTTTATTTTACAGGGAAGCTGCTGGCAACAGCTTCCTGGCTTCGTGGGACTTGGGGGGGGGGGGGGGGGGGGAGTAGGAACCAACTTCTCATTTTAATGGGCCTGCTTCCGCTGACAGGACACCATTAGCTCCAGAAGGATACTGAACACAGCCCAAGCCTGGCCAGCATTCACTCCCACAGCACTGCCACCACCCCCTAACAGAGCCAGAATTCAGAAGGCTGGTGAGTATTTACCGGAGACCTGCCTTGAGGGGCCCTCCGGTCATCATGGCGGCATAAAGGTACCTGCGCAGCAGCATGTCTCTCAGCACAGGGTGCAGAGTGTGCGGGGAGGGGGGGGCGCTCTGAGGGACATGATAAATCCTTACTCTCACTGGCAAAATGTACATACATGTGAGCCGCTGATGTACACTACCCCCGCCAGTATAAATATTACTGTGGCTGAACCGCGCCATTACAGGGGGCAGGGGTTCACCTCAGAATTGCTTGTAACACTCAATTGGCGCCATTTTCTCCTCACAGAGACACCGGTGTGCTGATCCTGCGGGCTGCTTCTCACACATCGCTGATACAAGTACCAGGGTGTTATAGAAGGGGAGCGGAGCACATAAATTACTGAAGTCTGAGGGCTTCACATTGGATAAAAAGCGCTGTTTTGGTATATATGTATATTCATTGTATGTAATACATATAGGGCGCGTGGTGTGGACTGGCAATTCCCTCTGGGTCCCTCTGACAGACATTATTGTAGGTCTGTCCCCATTAGCTCCCGTATGTGTGTGAGTGGTGTGACTATACACGCGTGTAACATGTCTAGAGAAAGCTCTTCCCCAGAGGAACCCACGTTAGAGGCACAAGAGTGTTCTGAGCCTGTGTTGGTGAGAAAGCTGTATGTGGTGAGAAAGTATTATGGCTAAACTAGCAAGAAAATTCTCTGAGTCTGAGGAACAGACAAAGCATATTTGCTGATTGTTCCACATCATCCACTCGGGACCCCTCCAGTTCCCAGAAAAGGTCCCTGGCCCAAATTAGGCAAAGGGACATTGACACAGATTCCGACACTGACGGCGACACTGGGGATTTGAGGGGGGTAGATCCCAAACTGGCTAAGAGCATTCAATGTATGATAGTCGCTATAAAAGAGGTGTTAGAATTTCCTGACACAACACCTCCACCTGAGGATAAAGATTATTTTAAATTAAGTAAAAAAACTGGTGGTGACTTTTCCTCCGTCTAAGGCAGAGGTTCCCAAACTGTGTGCCGTGGCTCCCTCGGGTGCCTCGGGACACTAGCAGGGGTGCCCTGGGTTGGTGGTCCGGGACCAATTCAAATTATTCATGGTCAATATAATAGGCAAAACCAGTGTTGGTGGCTGCCAGACATAAAATATGTGGCCAAACAGAAGCAAATCTTGTCCCTCACCACACAACTGACCCTAAGGATGACATATAAACGCGATCTACTTAATGTAATATTTCTTTTTAAATTTCTCAATAAAAAATTTTTGGCCTAGGGGTGCCGTGAAAAAAATTCTGATATACTAGGGCGCGGTGATTCAAAAGTTTTGGAAACCACTGGTCTAAGGACTTAAATAAATTTTTTGAGGAATCCTGGGCTAACCCAGAAAAGAAATTTGCTATCCCCAAAAGGTTGCGGGTAGCGTACCCTTTCCCAGAAGAAGATAGGCATAAGTGGGAGTCACCCCCAATGATAGACACCTCATTTTCTAGGTTGTGAAAGAAAATAATTTCTCTGACGTCCTAGTGGATGCTGGGAACTCCGTAAGGACCATGGGGAATAGACGGCTTCACAGGAGACTGGGCACATCTAAAGAAAGATTTAGGACTATCTGGTGAGCACTGGCTCCTCCCCCTATGACCCTCCTCCAAGCCTCAGTTAGATTTCTGTGCCCGGCCGAGCTGGATGCACACTAGGGGCTCTCCTGAGCTCCTAGAAAGAAAGTATAGTTTAGGTTTTTTATTTTACAGTGAGACCTGCTGGCAACAGGCTCACTGCACCGAGGGACTAAGGGGAGAAGAAGCGAACCTACCTAAGTGGTGGTAGCTTGGGCTTCTTAGGCTACTGGACACCATTAGCTCCAGAGGGATCGAATACAGGACCCGACCTCGTCGTCCGTTCCCGGAGCCGCGCCGCCGTCCCCCTTACAGAGCCAGAAGCAAGAAGGTCCGGAAAATCGGCGGCTGAAGACTTCTGTCTTCTCCAAGGTAGCGCACAGCACTGCAGCTGTGCGCCATTGCTCCTCATGCACACCACACACTGCGGTCACTGATGGGTGCAGGGCGCTGGGGGGGGGGGCGCCCTGAGCAGCAATAAATAGCACCTTGGCTGGCAAACTGACACCATATATAGCCCCAGGGGCTATATAGGTGTATATTAACCCCTGCCAGAATTATTAAAATAGCGGGAGAAAGCCCGCGTCGAAAAAGGGGTGGAGCCATCTCCCTCAGCACACTGGCGCCATTTTCCCTCACAGCTCAGCTGGAAGGATCGCTCCCTGGCTCTCCCCTGCAGTCCTGCACTACAGAAAGGGTTAAAAAGAGAGGGGGGCACAAAAATTAGGCGCAGTATATTATAATAATGCAGCTATAAGGGGAAACACTCTCTATAGGGGATATCCCTGTGATATATAGCGCTCTGGTGTGTGCTGGCATACTCTCCCTCTGTCTCCCCAAAGGGCTTTGTTGGGTCCTGTCCTCTGTCAGAGCATTCCCTGTGTGTGTGCTGTGTGTCGGTACTGCTGTGTCGACATGTATGATGAGGAAAATGATGTGGAGGCGGAGCAAATGCCTGTGAATGTGATGTCACCCCCGGCGGGGTCGACACCTGTGTGGATGGACTTATGGAAGGTGTCAACTCCTTACACAAAAGGTTTGACGACATAGGACAGCCGGCTACTCAGCTTGTGCCTGTTCCAGCGTCTCAAATGTCATCAGGGGCTTTAAAACGCCCGCTACCTCAGGTGACAGACACAGATGTCGACACGGATACCGACTCCAGTGTCGACGACGATGAGACTAGTGTACCCTCCAATAGGTCCACCCATTACATGATTGAGGCAATGAAAAATGTATTACACATTTCTGATAATACCCCAGGTACCACAAAAAAGGGTATTATGTTTGGTGAGAAAAAACTACCTGTAGTTTTTCCTGCATCTGAGAAATTAATATGAGGTGTGTGAGGAAGCGTGGACTTCCCCCGATAAGAAATTGATAATTTCTAAGCAGCGTACCCTTTTCCGCCAGAGAATAGGTCACGTTGGGAAATACCCCCTAGGGTAGATAAAGCGCTGACACGCTTATTAAAAAAGGTGTCACTACCGTCTCCGGATACGGCCGCCCTAAAGGAACCTGCTGATAGAAAGCAGGAAACTACCCTTAAAGCTATATATACACACACGGGCATTATATTGAGACCAGCTATTGCCTCGGCATGGAGGTGCAGTGCGGCAGCTGCGTGGTCAGATTCCCTGTCGGATAATACTATGGATAGGGACAATATTTTGCTGACAATAGAGCATATAAAAGACGCTGTCTTATACATGCGTGATGCACAGAGGGATATTTGCCGGCTGGCATCACAAATAAGCGCTATGTAAAAGCGATGCCGATTCAAAACGGCACATGGAAGTTTTGCCCTATAAGGGGGTGGAACTGTTTGGGGATGGTCTTTCAGACCTCGTTTCCACAGCTACTGCTGGGAAATCAAACTGGTTGCCACAAGCTACCCCACAGCAAAAGAAAGCACTGTATTATCAGGTACAGTCCTTTCGGCCCCAGAAAAGCAAGAGGGCTGGAGGCTCATCTTTTCTGCCAAGAGGAAAAGGTAGAGGGAAAAATCTGCAGCACACAGCTAGTTCCCAAGAGCAGAAGTCCTCCCCTGCGTCCGGTAAGTCCACAGCATGACGCTGGGACTGCTCAGGCGGACCCGGGTACGGTGGGGGCCCGTCTCAAAAATTTCAGCGCACAGTGGGCTCTCTCACAGGCGGATCCCGGGGTTCTTCAAACAGTATCTCAGGGGTACAGGCTGGAATTCGAGACGTCTCCCCCCCCGCCGTTTCCTAAAATCTGCCTTACCGGCAACTCCCTCTGCCAGGGAGGCAGTGTGGTGGTTATCTAAAAACTGTATTCACTGCAAGTGATTGTCAAGGTACCCCTCCTTCAGCAAGGAAAGGGTTACTACTCCACAATGTTTGTGGTACCGAAACCGGAAGGTTCGGTGAGACCCATATTAAATTTAAAATCCTTGAACACATATATCAAAAGATTCAAGTTCAAGATGGAATCGCTCAGGGCGGTTATTGCGAACCTGGACGAGGGGGATTACAGGGTCTCTCTGGACATCAAGGATGTCTACCTGCATGTCCCCATTTACCCTCCTCACCAGGAGTACCTCAGGTTTGTGGTACAGGACTGTCACCATCAGTTCCAGACGCTGCCGTTTGGGTTATCCACGGCACCGAGGGTCTTTACCAAGGTAATGGCCGACATGATGATACTCCTTCGCAAGAAGGGAGTTTTTAATTATCCCGTACTTGGACGATCTCCTGATAAAGGCGAGGTCCAAGGAACAGTTGGTAGTGGGGGTAGCACTTTCTCGGGAAGTGCTGCAACAGCACGGCTGGATTCTCAATATTCCAAAGTCACAGCTGGTCCCGACGACACGTCTTCTGTTCCTGGGAATGATTCTGGACACAGACCAGAAAAAAGTGTTTCTTCCAGTGGAAAAGGCAGAGGAGTTGTCATCTCTAGTCAGAGACCTCCTAAAACCGGGACAGGTGTCGGTACATCAATGCACACGAGTCCTGGGAAAAATGGTAGCTTCGTACGAAGCAATTCCATTCGGAGGGTTCCACGCAAGGACTTTCCAGTGGGACCTGTTGGACAAATGGTCCGGGTCCCATCTCCAGATGCAACAGCGGATAACCCTGTCGGCAGGGACCAGGGTGTCGCTGCTGTGGTGGCTGCAGAGGGCTCATCTACTAGAGGGCCGCAGATTCGGAATACAGGACTGGGTCCTGGTGACCATGGATGCCAGCCTTCGGGGCTGGGGTGCAGTCACACAGGGAAGAAATTTCCAAGGACTGTGGTCAAATCAGGAGATTTCGCTTCACATAAATATTCTGGAGCTAAGGGCCATTTACAATGCCCTAAGCCAAGCAAGGCCCCTGCTTCAGAACCAGCCGGTACTGATCCAATCAGACAACATCACGGCGGTCGCCCATGTAAACAGACAGGGCGGCACAAGAAGCAGGAGGGCATTGGCAGAAGCCACAAGGATTCTCCGATGGGCGGAAAATCATGTGTTAGCACTGACAGCAGTGTTCATTCCGGGAGTGGACAACTGGGAAGCAGACTTCCTCAGCAGGCACGACCTCCACCCGGGAGAATGGGGACTTCATCCAGAAGTCTTCCAAATGCTGGTAAACCGTTGGGAAAGACCACAGGTGGACATGATGGCGTCCCGCCTCAACAAAAAGCTAAAAAGATATTGCGCCAGGTCAAGGGACCCTCAGGCGATCGCTGTGGATGCTCTAGTAACACCGTGGGTGTACCAGTCGGTTTATGTGTTTCCTCCTCTGCCTCTCATTCCCAAGGTACTGAGAATAATACGAAGGCGAGGAGTGAAAACTATACTCGTGGTTCCGGATTGGCCAAGAAGAGCTTGGTACCCGGAACTTCAAGAGATGCTTTCAGAGGACCCTTGGCCTCTGCCGCTCAGACAGGACCTGCTGCAGCAGGGGCCCTGTCTGTTCCAAGACTTACCGCGGCTACGTTTGACGGCATGGCGGTTGAACACCGGATCCTGAAGGAAAAGGGCATTCCGGAGGAAGTCATCCCTACCCTGATCAAAGCCAGGAAGGATGTCACCGCAAAACATTATCACCGCATTTGGCGGAAATATGTTGCTTGGTGTGAGGCCAGGAAGGCCCCAACGGAGGAATTTCAACTGGGTCGATTCCTGCATTTCCTGCAAGCAGGGGTGACGTTGGGCCTCAAATTGGGGTCCATTAAGGTCCAGATTTCGGCCCTGTCGATTTTCTTCCAGAAAGAACTGGCTTCACTGCCCGAGGTTCAGACTTTTGTCAAAGGAGTTCTGCATATTCAGCCTCCTTTTGTGCCCCCAGTGGCACCTTGGGATCTCAATGTGGTTTTGGAGTTCCTGAAATCACATTGGTTTGAACCACTTAAGACTGTGGATTTGAAATATCTCACGTGGAAAGTGGTCATGCTGTTGGCCCTGGCTTCGGCCAGGCGTGTGTCAGAATTGGCGGCTTTGTCCTATAAAAGCCTTTATCTGATTTTCCATATGGATAGGGCAGAGTTGAGGACTCGTCCTCAGTTTCTCCCGAAGGTGGTATCAGCGTTTCACTTGAACCAGCCTATTGTGGTGCCTGCGGCTACTAGGGACTTGGAGGATTCCAAGTTACTGGACGTAGTCAGGGCCCTGAAAATGTATGTTTCCAGGACGGCTGGAGTCAGGAAAACTGACTTGCTGTTTATCCTCTATGCACCCAACAAACTGGGTGCTCCTGCTTCTAAGCAGACTATCGCGCGCTGGATTTGTAGCACTATTTAGCTGGCGCATTCTGCGGTGGGACTACCGCAGCCTAAATCTGTAAAAGCCCATTCCACAAGGAAGGTGGGCTCATCTTGGGCGGCTGCCCGAAGGGTCTCGGCTTTACAACTTTGCCGAGCTGCTACTTGGTCAGGGGCAAACACGTTTGCAAAATTCTATAAATTTGATACCCTGGCTGAGGAGGACCTGGAGTTCTCTCATTCGGTGCTGCAGAGTCATCCGCACTCTCCCGCCCGTTTGGGAGCTTTGGTATAATCCCCATGGTCCTTACGGAGTTCCCAACATCCACTAGGACGTCAGAGAAAATAAGAATTTACTCACCGGTAATTCTATTTCTCGTAGTCCGTAGTGGATGCTGGGCGCCCATCCCAAGTGCGGATTGTCTGCAATACTTGTAAATAGTTATTGTTATACAAATCGGGTTGTTATTGCGAGCCATCTGTTCAGAGGCTCCTTTTGTTATCATACTGTTAACCGGGGTTCCTATCACGAGTTATACGGTGTGATTGGTGTGGCTGGTATGAGTCTTACCCGGGATTCAAAATCCTTCCTTATTGTGTCAGCTCTTCCGGGCACAGTGTCCTAACTGAGGCTTGGAGGAGGGTCATAGGGGGAGGAGCCAGTGCACACCAGATAGTCCTAAATCTTTCTTTAGATGTGCCCAGTCTCCTGCGGAGCCGTCTATTCCCCATGGTCCTTACGGAGTTCCCAGCATCCACTACGGACTACGAGAAATAGAATTACCGGTGAGTAAATTCTTATTTTTACCTGCCCCTGGGTCAGCTTCATTAAAAGAACCTGCTGACCGCAAATTAGAGACGACTTTAAAGTCCATCTATGTTGCTATGGGTACGTTACTCAGGCCCACAATTGCTTCTGCGTGGGTAGGTAACGCAGTCGAAAAGTGTGCAGATAATTTGATTGTTAATATTGACACGGTCGATAAAGATGACATGCTGCAAATTCTAGGTCATAGAAAAGATTCTTGGTTGAGGCTATGAAGGACGTTGGTTTACTGTGCTCACGTGCCTCTGCTATGGCGGTTTCAGCCCGCAGGGCACTCTGGCTACGCCAATGGAATGCTGATTTAGAATCCAAAATAAATATTGAGGTACTCCCATACAATGGTGAGGCCCTCTTTGGAGAGAAATTAGATGCCATGATATCAGCTACTACATCTGGCAAGTCAGCATTTCTGCCGTCGGCAGCTACACCGGCTAAAAAAGTATATCATTCTCATACTATGTAGTCCTTTCGGCCCAACAAGTACAAAAAGGCTAAAAGCACCCCTTTTTTTCACAGGAAAAGGGAGAGGAAAAGGTAGAAAACCTACAACACCCTCAGGCTCCCAAGAGCAGAAGTCAGCAGCTACTTCTGCAAAAACCACAGCATGACGCTGGGGCTCCTCTTTGGGAGTATGATCGGGTGGGGCCATGTCTACTATTTTTCAGCCAGGTCTGGCTTCGCTCAGACCTGGATCCTTGGATTTTACAGATAATATCCCAAGGTTACAAGTTGGAATTTCAAGACCTTCCCCCATGCCGATTTTTCAAATCAGCCTTACCAGTTTCTGCTCAGGAGAGGGCAAATGTCCTGAATGCAATACACAAATTAAGTCAGGACAACGTAATTGCCTTGGTTCCTGTCGAACAAAGGAATCAAGGCTTTTATTCAAGCCTGTTTGTAGTACCGAAGCCGGAAGGCTCGGTCAGACCGATTTTTAACCTAAAATCTCTGAATATTTATTTAAAAAGATTCAAATTCAGGATGGAATCCTTGAGAGCTGTGATTTCCAGCTTAGAAGAAAAGGAATTTCTGGTATCAGTGGACATCAAGGATACTTACTTGCATGTCCCCATTTACCCACCACATCAAGCATACCTGAGGTTTGCAGTTTAGGATTACCACTACCAATTCCAGCAGGGACAAGCTAATCCAGAACATAGCGTTATCCCTGACGGTACTTCAACAACATGGTTGGATTATCAACTTTCCAAAATCTCAGTTGGAACCGACGACAAGGTTATCATTTTTGGGAATGATACTGGACACCGAAGTACAGAGGGTATTTCTACCGGTGGAAAGGGCTCAGGAGATCCAGAGCATGGTGAAACAACTTTTGAGACCAAAAACAGTATCAATTTATCAGTGCATTCGCCTGTTGGGGAAAATGGTAGCGGCTTACGAGCGTTACAATATGGCCGAGTCCATGCCAGGGTCTTCCAGGGGACCTACTGGACAAGTGGTCCGGGTCGCATCTCCACATGCATCAAAAGATAATCTTATCAGCAAAAGCCAGAATTTCGCTCCTGTGGTGGCTACAAATGTCTCACCTCCTGAAGGTACGCAGGTTCGGGATTCAGGACTGGATCCTAGTGACCACGGACGCAAGTCACCGAGGATGGGGAGCAGTCACGCAAGGCGAAAGCTTGCAAGGAAAGTGGTCAAGTCAAGAAACTCGCCTTCATATAAACATTCTGGAGTTGAGAGCTGTGTACAACAGTCTTCATCATGCGGCACACCTTCTTCAAAGTCGTCCCATACAGATCCAGTCAGACAATGTAACGGCAGTGGCTTACATAAACCGTCCAGGCGGAAGAAAAAGCAGAGCAGCAATGGCAGAGGTGACAAAGATACTCCTCTGGGAAGAAAGACATGCAAAAGCTCTGTCGGCAATTTTCATTCTGGGAGTGGACAACTGGGAAGCAGACTTCCTCAGCAGACACTATCTCCATCCAGCAGAATGGGGCCTCCACCCAGAAGTCTTTGCGAAGGTGGCAAGTCGTTGGGACGTTCCTCAAGTGGATATGATGGCATCACGCCTCAACAAGAAGCTTCAGAAATATTGTTCCAGGTCGAGAGACCCACAAGCAATAGCGATAGATGCACTGGTGACCCAGTGGGTGTTTCAGTTGGTGTACCTGTTCCCTCCACTTTCACTTATTCTGAAAGTTCTCAAAATCATCAGAAGAACAAGAGTTCGAGCAATATTCATTGCTCCAGACTGGCCAAGGAGGGCTTGGTATCCAGATCTTCAAGAGTTATTACTGGAAGATCCTCGGCCTCTTCCTCTTCGCGAGGACCTGCTTCAGCAGGAGCCGTTAGTTTATCAGGATTTACAGCGGCTGCGTTTGATGGCATGGCTATTGAGCGCCAGATCCTAGCACGTAAGGGTATTCCCAGTGAAGTCATTCCCACACTTATTCTGGCCAGGAAAGGGGTAACGTCCAAACATTACCATCGTATTTGGAGAAAATATGTATCTTGGTGTGAATCCAAGAAGTCTTCTGCGATGGAGTTTAAATTAGGATGTCTTCTCCTATTTCTACAGGCGGGTGTGGATGCTGGATTGAGATTAGGATCTATCAAGGTTCAGATTTCGGCCTTGTCAGTTTTCTTTCAGAAACAATTGGCTTCTCTTCCTGAGGTCCAGACGTTTGTGAAAGGGGGTTCTGCGCATCCAACCTTCCTTTGTGCCTCCTGCGGCGCCATGGGATCTTAATGTGGTGTTGCTGTTCCTTAAATCGGACTGGTTTGAGCCTCTACAAGAGGTAGAGTTGAAATTTCTCACTTGGAAAGTGGTCATGCTATTGGCCTTGGCCTCAGGCAGACGAGTATCGGAGTTAGGAGCTCTCTCACACAAGAGTCCTTACTTAGTTTTTCATGAAGAAAGGGCTAAACTGAGAACACGTCAGCATTTTCTTCCGAAGGTTGTGTCTTCTTTTCATATCAACCAACCAGTGGTGGTGCCAGTGGCTTCTGACACCTCGGCCATCTCAAAATCCTTGGATGTCGTCAGAGCCTTGAAGATTTATGTTGCAAGAAAGGCTAGGATAAGGAAAACAGAATCTTTGTTTATCCTCTATGACCCCAACAAAATTGGGGGTCCTGCTTCTAAGCAGACTATTGTGCGCTGGATCAGGGTTCAGCACGCTCATTCCACGGCAGGATTGCCATTACCGACTTCGGTAAAAGCCCACTCTACTAGGAAAGTGGATTCGTCCTGGGCGGTTGCCCGGGGTGTCTCGGCATTGCAAATCTGCCGAGCTGCTACTTGGTCAGGGGCAAACACATTTGCTAAGTTTTGTAAGTTTGACACCTTGGCTACTGACGACCTAAAATTTGGTCAGTCAGTTCTGCAGGAACATTAGCACTTTCCCGCCCGTACTGGGAGCTTTGGTACATCCCCATGGTACTAAAATGGACCCCAGCATCCTCTAGGACGTAAGAGAAAATAGGATTTTAATAACCTACCGGTAAATCCTTTTCTCGTAGTCCGTAGAGGATGCTGGGCGCCCGCCCAGTGCTCCATTTTTCCTGCTGATTATGTTTCATTTTTTTGCACACATGTGTTTACATGTTGACAGCTGTTGCTGTTGAGTTATACATGCTGGTTGGCATGAGTTATGTTAAAGGCCATGTTAGCCGACATGTTTTCTTGTGTATGGTGTGAGCTGGTGTGAATCTCGCCACAAGTTTATTAGTAAATCCTCTCTCGAATATGTACGTCTCCTCGGGCACAGTTCCTATACTGAGGTCTGGAGGAGGGGCATAGAGGGAGGAGCCAGTTCACACTGTTGAAAAGTCTTAAAGTGCCGAAGGCTCCTGCGGAACCGTCTATACCCCATGGTACTAAAATGGACCCCAGCATCCTCTACGAACTACGAGAAAAGGATTTACTGGTAGGTTATTAAAATCCTATTATTTCCTCTCAGCCTCAGGAGTTGAGAAAGACAGTTTGCGTTTAGTGCACTCTCCGGGGTTTACCGTGCAGGGTAACCTATGTTTGCAGTGGGTTTACTGCACAGGGAAATTGCCTTATAATTGAATAGCTCTGGCCGCTAAACCCGGAGCTTAGCCGCACGGTAAGTACCACGGCTAATTCAATCTGCTACTGTATGTAATAGGTAGTCTCATTTTTTGCTTGCTGCAGGTAATTGATGGTGTCTTCCAGTGATTGGTAGAGAGGTTTAATACACCCAAAAAATAAATCAGCCAGCGAATTACTGTAAATATGGTAATAAGGATCTTGGGGCTAAATGTAATAGAGTGAGAGTTTGAAAAAGTGAGAGATTTGGTAAGGTTTTGCAGTTTTTTTAAAAGTGGCAATCAATTACACAGCAAGATCAACCTAGTTTTGCAGTGTAAATGATTGCCGCTTTAAAAAAACCTGAAAAACCTTACCAAATCTCTCACTTTCTGAAACTCTCACTCTATTACATTTGGCCCTTGGTGTTATATTAGTAGAAGCGTTAGTAGTACAGTAACAGCTACTGTAGTTGTGGGAGACATTAGACTGAGTTTGGCTGTTTGTACAAGTGAATTACTACTTTCTGTATATTGTTAATGTTTTTTAATCTGTTTTATTACTTATAGTTGTTTGTCGTCTTTTTTTTATTGTTTTCGTTGTCTTATTTGTGCCAGCGCTGTGTGCTTGCAGCTGTTTGTAGTGTCTTCTGTGTCCTGTCTGTGCTCTGCACCCCTGGAGACACACAGTGTACTGGGTTTTGTTTAACATTGGGGCAGGCAGAGCCCCTGGATGTATGCACAGATGAGATCACCCCTTGTCATATACACCAGCACTCCTGGACTGATAATGATTTATGATCACCCATTGGTGGTCATTCCGAGTTGTTCGCTCTGTAAATTTTTTCGCATCGCAGCGATTTTCCGCTTAGTGCGCATGCGCAATGTCCGCACTGCGACTGCGCCAAGTAAATTTGCTATGCAGTTAGGAATTTTACTCACGGTTTTTTCTTCGTTCTGGTGATCGTAATGTGATTGACAGGAAGTGGGTGTTTCTGGGCGGAAACAGGCCGTTTTATGGGTGTGTGGGAAAAAACGCTACCGTTTCTGGGAAAAACGCGGGAGTGGCTGGAGAAACGGAGGAGTGTCTGGGCGAACGCTGGGTGTGTTTGTGACGTCAAACCAGGAACGACAAGCACTGAACTGATCGCAGATGCCGAGTAAGTCTCGAGCTACTCAGAAACTGCACAGAGATGTATTTTCGCAATAATGCGAATCTTTCGTTCGCAATTTTAAGAAGCTAAGATTCACTCCCAATAGGCGGCGGCTTAGCGTGTGCAATACTGCTAAAAGCAGCTTGCGAGCGAACAACTCGGAATGACCCCCATTGTCATCACTGGATGCAGCCAGAAGACGCACGCCCCAGCACTGAGACGGACACCTACGTTCAGTGCATTCTCCACAGCTGGAGTGAAAATGGCACTGATTACCCGGGACCTTTAAAGAATCCAAAACCTGTGAGAATCCGACAGCGGGATGATGACGTTTTGCCTCGATTTGGGATCCGAGTAAGGCAGGAAACCCCGAGCTGGACTCGTATAGAGGCTCGTATCCCAAAGTTCGGATGGGTCTGGTTTTCCGAGAGCCGGACCCGCTTATCTCTACTTTTCATTGCCCCTAAGTAGGACCAGAGAAGTTGGAGGGGTGGTGTACCCATTCAATACCTCCCAACTTGAGAGGATCTGGCAGCGGGACCCCATGTGCGGCAAAGCCACGCCTGCCGTCGAAAAAGGGGCATGGCTACAGAAAATAGGCGTGGCTTCATAGAAAGGGCGTGGCCTCGTGGCAATGCCACGATCGAGAGCCACGGACCCCGTTCTCGTCACTATGGGGGCATGGCCAGCGCTCAGTGAGACGCTGGCATGCCCCCAGTACCTCTGTCTCCGTGAATAGATGCTGTGTGCGCATGCGCACAGCGTCTATTCACCCTGCTCTGCAGCGAGTGTAAGAGCCTCCCAACTGTCCCCCCACCCACCCACCCACCGCGGGACACTGCTGCCCGCGGGTGGGACAGCGGGACAGTCCCAAAAAAACGGGACTGTCCCGCGAAAATCGGGAAAGTTGGGAGGTATGCCATTGTCTTGTGCAGACGATTGAATTTGGGCCTTGACCGACTATAAGATATCTTCCTTTTTCTGGTTTCCAACTGCGCTTTCTCAAGACTGGCCCAGGGAATTACTAGCTCCTGAATATGAGTTATTACATATAAGAATATACAGAATGTTGTCTCACAGGAGAAATTCACTTACTGTAGTGTCTTGTATATTATTTCATATTAATTGTGTGCAACTACTAATTAAACGGCAAAACGTGATGGCAGATACTCCATTTAAATCTATTAATTGTTCTTGGTATTAGAACAGTTACAGTAAGGTCACAGTCATCACAGGCAGCTTGTTTGGAATTCACTTGTAGCAGGTAACCTGTTTGGTAGTGTGTTACCAATAATATTACCAGTAATTTCATCAGTAAGATGTTATACCCCATAATATTTAGTACAGTATGAAAAGCAAAAACAGCGTATAGAGATATATGGATCGCTACCAGTGTCCGTAAAGTACCGTGCCAGGTCTTCCCGCTGTCATCATCATTGTGCGTTTGTAAAGCAATACAAAACTCTGAAGCGCCAGACATAAATTATACAAATCGCACAAAAATAAAACGAGTTTATTCAGAGAAAAGGAGGTTACAGGCATCAAGGAAAGGATAGAGAGGACTCCGCTCATGAGAGTTCCCTGTCTCATTGGGAGAGGACAGTGCTGAGACAACAGGAGCTAGTGGGATTTGGAGTGGAGATGGGACTGTGGCATGTAACAGGTGAGGGGAAGAGCGCTTGAAGGTTGGGGGAGAGTCTGGTCAGGTGTGGTTGGGAGTTCCATAAAGGGGGAAGCACAGAAGAAGTCTTGGAGGAGGGTGTGAGAGGCGTAGGCCAAAGGGAGATTGCAGAGGCTAAGAGAGCAGAGCCAGCTTACCGTACAGAATGGACAAATTGGGCAGCTGCCCAGAGCCCCATGACTCTAGGGGCCTTCGAGCAAGAGCTGTTTGGGCCGTATGGCATCTGCCCCAGGCCGGGGGCTGATCTACATTGAAGCTTCAGCTTCAGGGCCCCTAATCCTGGAGGGGCCCTGAAGCAACCTTGTTTTTTTAATGAGTCAATTTTTCATCAATATCGATAAGACCATGACAACCAGGCTTCTAGTACAGCATAGCTGCTATTACACCTTCATATGTGCCCGACCTCACCATGATGCCATCTTCACAGCATTGTAGGCCCAGGGCAAAGCAATGCACTGGGGGTCCTACACACCCCTTTATGGGAATAAAAAAAATCAAATAATAACTTACCTCTCCTATGGTCCTGCGCCACCTATCCACATGCTTCTATATATAATAAATGGCTTTCAGCACACTGATTGGTGGATAGTTCCAGACATTTAACCAATCAGCATGCTGACAGCCATTTACTCTCTGGCTGCTGGCTGGGAGGCTGGCAGAGAATTTGATTGGCTGTAATTTAGAATCACATGGCTGACCGTGGTCTGCAGCGTAGGACTGAAAAGTTTCATGCAGAATCTTATGCATGGATCTTCCACCTATGCATATTTGCAAGTGATTGAGATCTGATTTGATTGGTTCTTCTCACATTTTATCAGTGTCCGTGGTAACGCTCCAACCTAAACTTGCGTGAGTTTCTTCAGGGTACTTTGGTTTCCTCCCACAACCCAAAAATATACTGCCAGGTTAATTGGCTCCCAACAAAATTAACCCTAATGGGTATGTGTTTGTGTGTACATGGGCAGACTTGTTGGGCCAAGTGGTACTGATACATACCTCCCAACTGTCCCGAGTTTCGCGGGACAGTCTCGTTTTTTGGGACATCCCGCTTTCTCATTCGTGGGGGGTGTCAGTTGGGAGAACCTCTGTCATTCACTGCGCAGAGCAGAGCAGCGGTGAAAAGACGCCGTGCGCATGCGCACAGCGTCTGTTTACAGGATGCAGAGGGACTGGGGGCATGCTAGCAGCTCATAGACAGCTGGACATGCCCCCTCAGAGAGTGCTGCAGAGTTTTGTATTGCTTTGTGTATTTGTTTATGGAAACTACATTTTCCAGTATGGGGTCAGCTAGCAGCACAATACATTTTATCTACAGTATATAGTCATTCTATGAGGTTTTTAACTGTGAGACATTGACCCAAATGTATTAAGCATTAACAGTAGATAAATCTGAGACACATAAAGAGTGATAAATGACCAGCCAATCAGCTCCTAACCAGGGCCGGTTCTAGACCTTGTGGTGCCCATGGCGAAAATTTGCCCCCAGTACATTTGCCCCGAGTAAATGTGCCTCCTGTAGTTATGCCCTCTGTAGATGAGCCCCCTGTAGTTATGCCCCCTGTAGATGAGCCCCCAGTAGTTATGCCCCCTGTAGATGTGCCGCTAGTAGAGATGCCCCTGTAGTTATGCCCCCTGTAGATTTGCCCCCTGTAGATGTGCCGCCAGTAGAGATGCCCCCATTAGATGTGCTGCCAGTAGAGATGCCCCCTAGTGGCGCCACTTACAAACAAAAAAAAAGCAATACTCACCAGCTCTGCTCCTGCTTCCCGACTACTGCTGCTGCCGCTATTGCTCCGTCTCTGGCCGCCCGCTCCTTGGATCTATGGGAGAGACGTCATGACGTCTTTCCCATAGCACCGCACAGACACTAGAGGTCAATTCAGACCTTTAGCGTCTGACAATGGCGCTTGCTGCAGACAGGTTGCGCAGTGCGGGTGGGCGGCGGGCGCCTGCGGGGTGACTGCCCTGATTGCCTGTGCCTAGATCCGCTCCTGCTTCTAACTGTCATTTTTCGAACAGCCTGTGACACGACAGCTAGGAGCTGGTTGATTGGTCATTTATTTCTCCTTATGCGTCTAAGATTTATCTCAGTTTAAGGCTTAATACATTTGGACCATATTTTGAGAGATCGGCTGAACGTAAAAATATGGTTAATTTAATTGGTTCAATAGTTCGGGCGTCGCAGAGCGGCAAACTTCCCATGTAAAGTCTATGGGGGTCATTTCGAGTTGTTCGCTCATTGCCGATTTTCGCTATGCTGCGATTTGGTGCTAAATGCGCAAGCGCATGGTACGCAGCGCGCATGCGCTTAGTTATTTTACACAAAACTTAGTAGATTTGCTGTTGTTCGTGCAACGCTTTTCAGTCGCACTGCTGATTGGTGAATGATTGACAGGAAAGGGGCGTTTCTGGGAGGTAACTGAGCGTTTTCCGGGAGTGTGCTAAAAAATGCAGGCTTGTCAGGGAAAAACGTGGGAGTGTCTGGAGAAACGGGGGAGTGGCTGGCCGAACGCAGGGCGTGTTTGTGACGTCAAACCAGGAACTAAATGGACTGAGCTGATCGCAATCTAGGAGTAGGTCTGGAGCTACTCAGAAACTGCAAAGAATTATTTAGTAGCAATTCTGCTAATCTTTCGTTCGCTATTCTGCTAAGCTAAGATACACTCCCAGAGGGCGGAGGCCTAGCGTGTGCAATGCTGCTAAAAGCAGCTAGCGAGCGAACAACTCGGAATGAACCCCTATGGGGGAAGCGCATGTGAACATTTGCTCTACCGCTAGATGTATCAAAATAAAGGCATTTAAAAAAAACAACAACCGTCGCTTTCAACAGGTTTCTACTAGGAAAGCCAATCCCGGGCCATTTTTTCAATCCCGGGTATCGGGATTGAAAAATGGTCAATCCCGGGATACCCGGGATTGGCTTTAGACTGTGTCTGGCTGTCGCCCCTCCCCACCCGCCCTGCAAACATAAAAAAAACTTACAAACCTGCACAGCGAGGTAGCGGGTGAGGAGGAGGTCCGGCGGGTGAGTCTTGGGGAGCCGGGAGGAGGCGGCGGGTGAAGTCCGCCGTACTTTCCGGCTCTGCGGCTGCTGACAGCGCAGCGTGATCTCACAGGCACAGGTCACGCTGCGCAGGGGGAGACAGGAGGAGGGAGCCGGGAAGCGTCTGAGCGTCCTGAGGACGCTCAACGCTGATCCCTCAATCCCCGGGATTGGAGCTTCCAATCCCGGGATTGAATCCCGGCCGTTTTGGGGCCTAATTCCCAGGATCCCGCCGATCCCGATCCCGGGATTGGCCTCCCTAGTTTCTACTAGTTTCATCTTATTTCTGTTTATTGGTTCATCCATTTGAGCCCCATCAAGTTATTGGTTTCAGTTAGCTGTACATCCCAACATCCCGCAATGCCCGTCTGCGCGCATATTTAATTTACGGTAGGCTCATCGTCACATGTTTTCCCTGTGCACCTCTACAGGGAGCAAGGGAACGGAACAGGATCAGAATGGCACATTGCGCCATCGCCGAGACTTGAAGTGGCCCAATTGGTGCAATATGTATTGATAAGCAGTATACATAGAAATACATAAAAAATAATTAAAGATAAGCCACACACACACACACACACACACACACACACACACACACACACACACACACACACACACACACACGCACACACACACACACACACCATCTTACTTTCACCACTTGCCTGACGTTGTCACATCAGATGGGACTGGGCCAGGCTATGCATTCCCTGCATGGTTGCATCTGATGTGACCAATCGGAAACACCCACTGCACGGCTGCCGGAGATGATTTTCCAGCAGCTGCCAATCTCAGAGGGACCTATCGGCCTCTCTGCACCCATGGCTCTTCCCCCTAGTGTGTGCTGATCACGGCTGGGTGCAGTGTTCGGCCAGCCCGGCGGCGCTCTTACCCGGCGGCTGCAGAGATGAGGCAGCATGTTGGGGACAGATTATAGCAGAGCCTCTGCCCCCAGTGTGTCCCGATTAGCGATGTATATTGATTTCCCAATACATCAGTAAACACTGATATTTCTGCTGCGGGGTACACTGGGCTCCACAAGGATTCACATCGGGGTGTAGAGTAGGATCTTGATCCGAGGCACCAACAGGCTCAAAGCTTTTGACTGTTCCCAAGATGCACAGCGCCGCCTCCTCTATAACCCCGCCTCCGTGCACAGGTGCACAGTTTGTAAATTGGTGCCATGCAGTAAGCAGGCACTTAACAGGGGGCTGCCTCAGGCAGCCTATTGATCTCTTTATTTTAAAAGAAGAAAAGAAGAAGATTCTTATACAGAACTACAAGGGCTGCAGCAGGCAAAGTATCATAGACTTTTCTGTCTGCAGCTCCGTCACCCCCAGCGGCGCTGTATACTCCCGCGCCCTGGTTGCCGGGTCACTGCAGCGGAGGCTCCGGTTTCTTCACAAACAGTCAGTCACACAAACAACGCCGTCCTCCCGGATCGTGGGGCCGCAAGTAAGGGGGAGGTAAGGGGCTTCTGTGCCCGCACTTTACCGCGATCCAGCGCGGCCATAGGAGGCGGGCCGCGCGCTGGTGTGGACACTGATTACTGGGCTGCCGCTCCACTAGCCACCAGGGACAATTAAGGGGCACAGGTCTGTTTTATTTTACTATATTAACCCCGCTTTTCACTGCCCGCAGCGCCCGGTGGGGATGCCAGCAGGGGGAGCAGGTCGGACCTGAGGCCCCTCCCCCCAGCCCCAGGGTGCCATTTCTGCAAATGTTCCCGCCCTGGAGCTGCATATCTCTCCCTCACTCCTGACCAGCGGCCATTACAGATTGAGCTGTTCCTGGGACTTCTGGGGCAAAGCCTCCTCTGTGGAACCGCCTGACTGCCAGCGCTGTGCTTCCTACAGGACACTTCTACCTGTCACTGTGACTGTGCTGGTTCAGAAAGAGTGCATACTGTCAGGGTTGTGTGGTACAAACACCCTGTGATATACATCCAGTATCTACTGTGCATTGTTATATCTATTGTTATCACATATAGCCATACTGAGTATTACTTTGTATTGCTAGTCCAGTGCAGTTTTATGGTGCATAATTTCTGCATGGTACGCTTGTGACTATATATGTGTGTGTGTGCATGTAGCTGCTGCGTGGTTGCCTTATTGCAGGGTATTTCACTCAGCGTGCTATCCCTATAATACTATACCTGAGGGGGCCAAGTGTTTCAGGTTTTCTTTCTGTTTAATATAGGATTGTATCACAAGATATACTGGCAGTGTATTTTTACTTGTGATTTATAGTCACCATATAGTTTATATCTCTAGAACTCACGGTCTGTGCTATCATAGGCACACTTCACCGAGTGTTCTTGCTAGGTATATTGCTGCTACACTTTGTACCAGGTTGCCCAATATTGGGGGTCATTCCGAGTTGTTCGCTCGCAAGCTGCTTTTAGCAGCTTTGCACACGCTAAGCCGCCGCCTACTGGGAGTGAATCTTAGCTTATCAAAATTGCGAACGAAAGATTAGCAGAATTGCGAATAGACACTTCTTAGCAGTTTCTGAGTAGCTCCAGACTTACTCGGCATCTGCGATCAGTTCAGTCAGTTTCGTTCCTGGTTTGACGTCACAAACACACCCAGCGTTCGCCCAGACACTCCTCCGTTTCTCCAGCCACTCCCGCGTTTTTCCCAGAAACGGTAGCGTTTTTTCGCACACACCCATAAAACGGCCAGTTTCCGCCCAGAAAACCCACTTCCTGTCAATCACACTCCGATCACCAGAACGAAGAAAAAACCTTGTAATGCCGTGAGTAAAATACCTAACTGCATAGCAAATTTACTTGGCGCAGTCGCACTCCGGACATTGCGCATGCGCATTAGCGACTAATCGCTCCGTTGCGAGAAAAAAATAACGAGCGAACAACTCGGAATGACCCCCCTTGTGCACATAGTTTTGTCTGCTACACATGGCAACGACGCTGGGGCTTCTCACACACTGCGTGGTAGTGAGGCCGTGGATGTGACGGAGGATAATATGGCAGCTGAGAGTTCAGGTTCAGGGGGTTCCATACCCCCCAGTGGGTCGGTAGCACCTTGGGCATCACAGGACCCACCTTGTGCTACATTTTCCACGTTGTTAAACATGCTTGTAACTAAATTGACGCCCCCTGTGGGACCACCTGATCCACTGCAGCAGTTTATGGTCCCTGCTGTGAACCCGCCATGGGCGGATCAACTTTCCACTCAGTTACAACTTTTGAAACGGTCTATGACTAAATCTAAGTGTCACTTTCGCCCGCCTAAGATTAAGTCATCTTCTAAACGTGCCATTACCTCCTCCCAATCCACTGCTATTTCAGACACGTACTCTGACGAGGACGGTGCATATACTGATCCCACAGACACTGACACTGATGTTTCTGATGGGGAAGGGAAGTCATTGGTGGATGTCCCGGATTTGATTGAGGCAATCGGGCTCATTCTTCAGGTGTCTGATGATCCTGAGACTGTCTCCAAGAAACCGGATAGGTTTAAATGTAAGAAGTGGCTAAACAAGTTTTACCTCATTCTGAACACCTGGTTGACATACGTCAGGAATCCTGGGAAAATCCGAGGACAAAATTCACACTGAATAAGAGACTGTTGGCTCGCTATCCTCTCTCTGCGGAGGTATGTAAAAATTGGGAAACTCCTCCGCCTGTAGATTCTCATGTGGCGCGTATGGTTGTTTCCTCTGCTCTGCCAGTAACTACCGTCACCTCTCTGAAGGAACCGACGGATCGACGTGTGGAGGGCTGTTTAAAAGCGATTTATACCCTAACAGGGGCTGTGCATAGGCCAACAATTGCAGCGACTTGGGCTGCTGAAGCTGTTGAGGCGTGGGCTCAGGAGCTTGAGGCGGAACTGCCTTCCAACGCATCTGAGCATGCTCGACAATGTCTCTCGTATATTTCCACGGCTTCTCTGTACCTTAACGAGGCGGCCTCCGATGCCGGGGTGCTCGCGGCCAAGGCTGCTACTACGTCCGTCTTGGCCAGACGTGTCCTTTGGTTGAGATCCTGGTCAGTGGATATGGATTCCAAGAAAACCCTGGAGGTGCTTCCTTTCAAGGGAGACATTTTCTTTGGAGAAGACCTCAATAAGATTGTGGCTGATCTGGCTACTGCTAAAACAGCTTGCCTACCTAGTACGGCTCCTTCCGCTCAGAAGGCTAAAAGTACTTTCCCTCGGCCCTTTCATCCTCCAGGAAAAGCAAAAGGTCAGGCGTACCAAAAGCAAGCTCGTGCCTCTAGATCTGCCAAGCCCAGACTGAAGCGTGCCTGGGCCGCCAGTCAGCCAGCTTCCAAAACTGACAAGCCTGCTGCATGATGGGGCGGGCCTCCCTCTGGGGGATCCCAGGGTGGGGGGCCAACTTCTAGGTTTTGCCGAGGAATAGTTGAAGACCACTTCAGATACCTGGGTGAGGGAAGTCGTCACTCGAGGTTATGCCATAGCCTTCAAGAATCGTCCCCCTCATCGATTTTGCCCGACAGACATGCCTCTGGATCCGGCAAAAGCAAACACATTGCACTCGGTGGTACATTCCCTCCTCACCACAGGAGTGGTAGTACAGGTGCCTCTAGCTCAGAGAGGCAAGAGGTACTATTCCCCGCTGTTTCTAGTCCCGAAACCGAACGGGTCCTCGCGGCACATTCTCAATCTGAAGTCCTTGAACAAGCATGTGTGGATCTCCAAGTTTCGTATGGAAACGCTGCGCTCCATTGTTCTGGCCATGGAGCCTGGGGACTATATGGTCTCCCTGGACATACAGGATGCCTACCTACATATTCCTATTGCGGTATCTCATCAGCAGTACCTGAGGTTTGCGGTGGGCAATCTTCATTACCAATTTCGGGCATTACCCTTTGGTTTGACAATGGCTCTCCGAGTTTTCACCAAAGTTATGGTGGTCATGACGGCTACACTCCGCCGTCAAGGGGTCAGGATCCTACCGTACTTGGACGATTTGCTGATCCTGGCAAATTTCCCAGAACTTCTCCTGTGTCATCTCGATCTGACGGTCCAGTGCATGAAAGCCCACGGGTGGCTGATCAACTGGAAGAAATCCTGCCTGGTTCCTGCTTGTTGCATGTTACATCTGGGAGCGTTATTGGACACTCACAACCAACGGTTGTTCCTGTCTCAGGAGAAAGTTCTGAAGCTTCAGGACAGTATTCGATGCTTCCTATCTCGTCCGCAAGTGTCGAAACATTCGGCAATGCAAGTGCTGGGTCTCATGGTGTCGGCTTTCAACATGGCGGAGTATGCTCAGTTCCACTCTCGCCCTCTGCAGAAGTTAATTCTGACCAAGTGGGACAGCCTGCCTCACCGGATCAGATCTCACATGATCTCATTGTCTCTGGAGGTCCACCTGTCACTGAGCTGGACCAACAATTGAGCAGGGGCCGTCCTTTCTGGATATCCAACAGGGTCCTTTTGACAACGGATGTCAGTCTGAGAGGTTGGGATGCGGTGTTGGAACAACACTCTCTCTTCAGGGTCGGTGGACCAAGAAGGAGTCTCTGCTCCCGATCAATATTCTGGAACTGCGGGCAGTGTTCAATGCTTTGACAATGGCCCGGCATTTAATACAGAACAGACCTGTTCAAGTACAGCCGGACAACGCCACCACGGTGACGTACATAAATCATCAGGGCGGCACTCGAAGCCGCATGGCAGTGACAGAAGTATCACAGATTCTTCAGTGGGCGGAGCGCCTTCTGCCGGCCATATCCGCATTGTTCATTCCGGGCTTCCTGAACTGGGAAGCGGACTATCTCAGTCGTCAGGACGTACACGCAGGAGGGTGGAGCCTCCATCCAGAGGTATTTCAACTTCTCGTGGACACGTGGGGCCTTCCAGATGTGGATCTGATGGCGTCTCGACACAATCACAAGGTTACGGTCTTCGGAGCAAGGACAAGGGATCCTCAAGCTGCGTTCGTGGACGCTCTGGCGATTCCATGGAACTTTCAGCTACCGTATGTGTTCCCTCCGTTGTCACTCCTGCCTAGAGTAATACGGAAGTTCAAGCAATAAGGAGGAAACCTGCTTCTGGTCGCTCCAGCATGACCCAGACGGCACTGGTTCTCCGATCTACTAGGTCTCTCGTGGGATCGTCCCCTTCTACTTCCACAATGACCAGACCTCCTCGTTCAGGGCCCTTGGGTTTACCAGGATTTGGCCCGTCTGGCTTTGACGGCATGGCCCTTGAGGCTTCCGTCCTGAGGGCCAAGGGTTTTTCCGAGGCGGTCGTTCAAACTATGTTGAAGGCCCGTAAGCCGGCTTCTGCTTGGATCTACCATAGGGTCTGGAATGCTTACTTTACTTGGTGTGCATCTCACAATCATGACGTTTTCAAGTTTAGTACGGCCAAACTATTGGCCGTACAACAGGGCCTAGACTTAGGCTTGCGTCTGGCCTCCCTCAAGGTTCACATCTCTGCCTTGTCTGTTTGGTTTTAGAGAAAAATTGCTACCCTACCTGATGTACATACATTCACTCAGGGTGTGTTGCTGATTCAGCCTCCTTATGTGCCGCTTGTGGCCCCTTGGGACTTGTCAGTGGGTTTGGAGGCCTTGCAAGTGTCTCCGTTTAAGCCTCTTGCCTCTGCTGACCTTAAGTGGCTTTCCCTTAAAGTTCTTTTCTTGCTGGCTATTGCTTCAGCTAGAAGGGTCTCGGACTTGGGTGCCTTATCCTGTAAGTCTCCCTATTTGATTTTTCACCGTGACCGGGCGGTTCTTAGAAGGCGGCCGGGTTATTTACCGAAGTTGGTGTCTTCCTTCCACCTTAACCAGGAGATTGTGGTTCCGGCCTTTAATTCTCCTGAGTTGTTTTCCAAAGAGTGGTCTTTGGATGTGGTACGGGCTCTCCGGAAGAGAACTTCCTCCATTAGGAAATCTGATTCTCTTTTCATGTTGTTTGGTTTTCACAAACGTGGCTGGCCTGTTTCCAAGCAGACTCTGGCCAGATGGATTAGAATGGTGATTGCACATGCTAATGTACAGGCTGGTCGTCCAGCTCCTGCTACCATTAAGGCCCATTCTACTCGGTCAGTTGGACCTTCTTGGGCGGCCCACCGTGGTGCGACCCTTGAACAATTGTGCAAGGCGGCAACGTGGTCCTCAGGGAACACGTTTATTAGGTTCTATGCCTTCGATACCGCCGCTTCCCAGGATGCTTCCTTTGGACGCCGGGTTCCGCTACAGTGCGTTCCCTCCCATAAGGAACTGCTTTAGGACATCCCCATTGTCCATTCCTTGTGGAGCCCAGTGTACCCCGCAGCAGAAAACGAGATTTATGGTAAGAACTTACTGTTATGCACACCAGTGCCTGCAGGAAAGTACTGGTGTCAGAACTGTTATGCACTACAAATGGACTCACAGACAGACTGGGGAATATGACACAACGCACACAGAAGGTGATAGGGTAACAAAATACACACAAGGTGAACAGAGAAGCCCAGAGGCTAAGGAACTGGGTATCTCCCTTGTATTAGAACTGCTCAGATGGGAAAAGCAAGATGTTGTGTTTTAATACGTAGAGAACCCGAAATGCTGTTGCTAAGGGCAACAGCAAAACCCTAAAGGGTTACCAACGGGTGTGGCAGTAAACTCCTTGGTCAGAGATGGAATGATAGACACAAGGAGAGTCTCCACAATCCTAATTCTCACTTGCAGTGCACAGGTTCAGCTTACTGCCACTAAACTGACCCCTGACACCTAGCACAGTGAGACAGGATTAGACAGGCAAGTCTTAGAATACAGCCGCAAACTTGCTAAGTTCACAGAGTAGTAACAGAACCCCAGCAAGCTAAACGACTGACTCCAGTCTTACTGCTAGGTCTGGATTGGCAGAGTGTAATACCAAATCCCCAGGCCTATTTGCAGTAAGCAACAAACAAATACAAAGCTACACAGTACTGGTTAACTTTCAGGAACTGACTAACCAACAAAGATTCAGCAGCATCTGCTTACCCTGAGAAGAGGCCTTATAAAGCAGGTGCTGTCCACGCCCCACTCAGACCTCACAGACTGTGAGCACAAAAACCAGCACCGGATCCCCTGCCGTGCACAGAGCCTATAACCACTGCACAGCAAAAGACCCGAACCGGAGTATCAGCTGCGCTCAGGTTACTCCGCTAGCACTTGTCTCCCGGTTGCCATGACGACGTGGCAGCACAGGGCAGGAGACCCTAACAGTACCCCCCCTCTGACGAGGGGTCAAAGAACCCCTACCACCGGGTTTATCGGGGAACTGCGAGAAGAAAGAGCGTATCAGTCTGGGGGCATGAAGATCACAACTGCGCACCCACGACCGCTCCTCCGGGCCATACCCCTTCCAGTGCACCAAAAATGACAGCCGACCCCGAACCACCTTGGAGTCAAGAATCCTTTCAACAACAAACTCCCTCTGGCCACGTATCAGAAGAGGGGAAGGTCTTCCACTGGAAGAAGGATTACTAATCGCCCGTTTTAAAAGGGAACAATGAAATGTTTTATTGATATCCAAAGAACGGGGCAGATCTAACTGAAATGCCACCGGATTGATAACCCTGGTGATCTTATAAGGGCCGATGAACCGGGGGCCTAACTTATGAGATGGCTGTCTCAACTTCAAATTCTTGGTAGACAACCAGACGAAGTCTCCTAATTTGAAGCTGCAGGGTCTTTTCCGCTTATCAAAAACCCTTTTGGTCACTAATGACACAGACACAAGGGCTTTCTTCACTTTCCGCCAAATACCTCTAAGGACCGAAACCACAGAGGAACCACCAGGCGTGGAGTCCAGGGGGTCAGAAGAATTGGCCTTAGGATGATGCCCATACACACAAAGGAAGGGAGAGATCCCTGTAGCAGAGTGAGCCGCGTTGTTATAGGCAAACTCCGCCATGGACAGATGAGCAACCCAGTCAGTCTGACACTTGGAGACATAACACCTGAGGAACTGCTCCAAGGACTGGTTCACCCTTTCAGTCTGCCCATTAGACTGCGGATGGTAGCCTGACGACAAGCTGACAGAAATCTGGAGATCGGAACAAAATGCCCTCCTGAATTTGGCCACAAACTGGGATCCGCGGTCAGAGACCACATCAAGTGGCAACCCGTGGAGACGCACAACATGCAGCATAAATAATTCAGACAGGCGTCTGGCCGATGGCAGCCCAACCAGTGGAACGAAGTTCGCCATCTTCGAAAACCTGTCAACGACAACCCAGATGGCTGTCATCCCCGAGGATTTGGGCAAGTCCACCACAAAATCCATTGAAATGTGGGTCCATGGCTTAGATGGGATAGAGAGTGGATGTAATGGGCCAACAGGAACCCCTCTAGGAGTCTTATTTCGGGCACAGATGTCACATGCCCGAACCCACTGATCCACATCCTTAGCCACCGAGGGCCACCACACCGCCCTAGATAGCAACTCCCGAGTTCTGGCAATACCCGGGTGACCTGCCGACTTCTTGGCATAGAATTCCAGGAACACTCGCTGTCTTAACCTAGGAGGCACAAACAAAAGACCTACCGGAAGGTCTGGAGGAGCCTGCTCCTGTGCTCTAAGGACTAATGATAAGAGGTCCTGGGTAATGCCCACTTTAATACATGATGGGGAAACAATGGGCAACGGCTCCTCGGTGGTCTCCTGGATTGGAGCAAAACTCCGCGAGAGCGCATCAGCCTTGATGTTTTTTGACCCAGGGCGATATGTTATCAAAAAATTAAAGCGAGCAAAAAACAAAGCCCATCGTGCCTGCCTGGCATTGAGACGCTTTGCTGACTCTAAATATGCCAGATTCTTATGGTCAGTGAGAATTGAGACCACAAACTTAGCCCCCTCAAGCCAGTGTCTCCACTCCTCGAGTGCATCCTTAATAGCCAACAATTCCCGGTTACCCACGTCATAATTCATCTCGGCAGGCGAAAATTTACGGGAAAAGTAAGCACAGGGATGAAGGCGATTATCAGACACTCCCATCTGAGAAAGCACTGCCCCAATACCCATCTCAGAGGCATCCACCTCCACCACAAAAGGACGCTCTGGATCTGGGTGTCGCAGCACCTTGGCCGAAACAAATGCCCTTTTGAGACGGGCAAAAGCCGCTTTAGCCTCACAAGACCAGTGAGCAACATCCGCCCCTTTCTTAGTGAGTGCCACCAAGGGCGCCACTATAGACGAAAATCCAGCGATAAATCGTCTATAAAAATTCGCAAAGCCCAGGAAACGCTGAAGCGCCTTCAAACTAGTGGGCTGCACCCAATCCAGGACTGCCTGTACCTTGGAACCCTCCATTTGGAAACCTTCTGGGGAGATAATATATCCTAGAAATGCGATTTGCTGAACTTCAAATTCGCACTTCTCCAGCTTCGCCCCAAGCCGGTGGTCTCTGAGTTTCTGGAGGACTAAGCGTACATGCTTCCGATGTTCCTCCAGGGAATGGGAGAAGATTAGGATGTCATCTAAGTATACAACTAAGAATCTATCCAAATATTCCCTGAGCACATCATTAATGAAATCCTGGAAGACTGCGGGGCATTACAGAGCCCAAAAGGCATCACCAAATATTCATAATGCCCTGAGTGGGTATTAAAGGCAGTCTTCCATTCATCCCCCTCTCTTATTCGGATTAGATTGTACGCACCGCGTAGGTCAATCTTAGAAAAAATGGTGGCAGTACGAAGCTGGTCAAACAAGACCGAAATGAGAGGCAGTGGGTATGAGTTTTTAATCGTGATACGGTTCAATTCCCTGAAGTCGATGCAGGGTCGCAACGAACCGTCCTTTTTACCCACGAAGAAGAACCCCGACCCAACTGGAGACTGTGAAGGTCTGATAAATCCCTTAGCCAAGTTCTCCTGAATGTACTCTGCCATAGCCTGAGTCTCAGGACGTGACAGGGAGTACAACCTGCTCTTGGGAAGCTTAGCATTTGGCAACAAATCAATGGCACAGTCATAGGGGCGATGGGGAGGTAGTACCTCTGCAACTTTTTTGGAGAACACGTCCGCAAAATCTGCATAACACCCTGGCAATCCTGGCAAACTTAGCTGCGAGAGCCTGACTGGAAGGCTCAAGCAACTCCTGAAACAATCAGTACCCCAACTAAGAATCTCCCCAGAGACCCAGTCAAATTGAGGATTGTGGGCCCTTAACCAGGGTAACCCCAACACCAATGGGGCAAAAGTACAGACAGTCACATAAAAGGACAATTTTTCAGAGTGTGTGGCTCCAATAAACAAAGAAATCTGGCTAGTGCAAGAGGTAATTTTACCTTGGGATAATGGTTCCCCGTTTAACCCACAAATCTCAATTTCCGATGCCAAGGGTACTAAGGGAACAGAGTGTTTCAGGGCGAATTGGCGGTCCATAAAAACCCCGTCGGCCCCACTGTCCACAAAGGCCTCAGTCTTGACAGTTTGACCGAGGATCTTCAAGGTCACCGGAATGATAAAAGTCTTCTTGGGAAATTCTGACTTCTGGCCTGACAGGATATTTCCCATCACCCTCAGGCCCTGAAGTTTTCCGGCTTTTCTGGGCATGATACTACCACATGACCTTTATTCCCACAGTACAAACACAACCCCTGCTGTCTCCTCCGCGTCTTCTCACGCGAGGAGAGGTGGGTAGCCCCAATCTGCATAGGCTCCTCGGAAAATTCCTCAGAGTCTGAGGTTCCCTTGGGAAGGAAGGAAATCTCAGTCTCCCTTTCAAGCCTACGCTCTCTCAGCCGTCTATCCACCCGGATGGATAACTGCATGAGCTGATCCAAGCTATCAGGCAAGGGATATTGTACCAGTTGGTCCTTTATCTGGTTAGAAAGACCTCTTCGGTACTGGTGTCTCAGGGCTGGGTCATTCCACTGGGTATCATGGGCCAACCTCCGAAACTCCGTACAGTAAACCTCAACTGGCCTTCGCCCTTGCTTAAGGATCGAAATCTGAGCCTCGGCTGAGGCCGTCTTGTCAGGGTCATCATACAACATGCCCAGTGCCGTAAAAAAAGCATCAACACTTTTAAGCAACGGACAGTCAGGCTGCAACCCATATGCCCAGACCTGTGGGTCTCCTTGTAGCAAGGAAATCACTATGCCCACCCGCTGAATCTCCGACCCAGAAGACTGAGGCCTAAGCCGGAAGTATAGCTTGCAGCTCTCCTTGAAACAAAAGAACTGCGAGCGATCTCCAGAAAAACGATCCGGGAGATTTACTTTCGGCTCCTTAACCCCTGCAGGTGCTGCTGCTGCGGGAGCTCCGCCAGCAGCCTGGGAGGTGTGCATTTTAATGGACAAATCATTAAATTGTCGAGTCAGGACCTGCACCTGATCGACCACCTGTTGCAACGTATTTTGAGGGGTATGCTCCATCTTCACACAAAATTTCAACAGGAGTATTAGGCTGCTGAATATGTTATGCACACCAGTGCCTGCAGGAAAGTACTGGTGTCAGAACTGTTATGCACTACAAATGGACTCACAGACAGACTGGGGAATATGACACAACGCACACAGAAGGTGATAGGGTAACAAAATACACACAAGGTGAACAGAGAAGCCCAGAGGCTAAGGAACTGGGTATCTCCCTTGTATTAGAACTGCTCAGATGGGAAAAGCAAGATGTTGTGTTTTAATACGTAGAGAACCCGAAATGCTGTTGCTAAGGGCAACAGCAAAACCCTAAAGGGTTACCAACGGGTGTGGCAGTAAACTCCTTGGTCAGAGATGGAATGATAGACACAAGGAGAGTCTCCACAATCCTAATTCTCACTTGCAGTGCACAGGTTCAGCTTACTGCCACTAAACTGACCCCTGACACCTAGCACAGTGAGACAGGATTAGACAGGCAAGTCTTAGAATACAGCCGCAAACTTGCTAAATTCACAGAGTAGTAACAGAACCCCAGCAAGCTAAACGACTGACTCCAGTCTTACTGCTAGGTCTGGATTGGCAGAGTGTAATACCAAATCCCCAGGCCTATTTGCAGTAAGCAACAAACAAATACAAAGCTACACAGTACTGGTTAACTTTCAGGAGCTGACTAACCAACAAAGATTCAGCAGCATCTGCTTACCCTGAGAAGAGGCCTTATAAAGCAGGTGCTGTCCACGCCCCACTCAGACCTCACAGACTGTGAGCACAAAAACCAGCACCGGATCCCCTGCCGTGCACAGAGCCTATAACCACTGCACAGCAAAAGACCCGAACCGGAGTATCAGCTGCGCTCAGGTTACTCCGCTAGCACTTGTCTCCCGGTTGCCATGACGACGTGGCAGCACAGGGCAGGAGACCCTAACACTTACCATTGTTAAATCTCTTTCTGCGAGGTACACTGGGCTCCACAAGGCGCCCACCCTGACGCACTTAGCTTCTTTGGGTTGTTATTGGCATAGCCGCTGAAACCCTCTCCTGTGGTGAGTGTGTGGCGTAATTGGCTACGAGCGATTGTCGTCTCTAGTACCTGCTACTGCATTGGGCTGGTTAACGAAACTGAGCTCCTGTGCACGGAGGCGGGGTTATAGAGGAGGCAGCGCTGTGCATCTTGGGAACCGTCAAAAGCTTTGAGCCTGTTGGTGCCTCAGATCAAGATCCTACTCTACACCCCGATGTTAATCCTTGTGGAGCCCAGTGTACCTCGCAGAAAGAGATTTAACAATGGTAAGTTCTTACCATAAATCTAGTTTTATAGATAACAATATTGATGTAAAAGCTATTTTCGTGAATCACTTTGACTATGGTGACCCTGTATCGATCAAGATTATCAATATGGGATCAATGTTTAATGATGGACAATTTAAGTCCAAAATCGTTTTTCTGAAAAAATATTAGCCGGTTAAGTGGTTATAGAAAAATTAAAATGCAAATTATTATGTATTTATTTTGTACAGAATATGACTTTTTACATGCATTTTAAAGACAAAAAACCTCCATGAGCCTGATGCAGTTAGGCGTAAATTGGGTGCATCCTGTGTATATTTGCAGAATTTTAGGCATCCTATGTGTGCTCCTGGTTTACTACTAGCCATTGTCACCAGCGCACACTTTCATCCTCCCTATACTATGTGTAAAGGTACGTCTCCAGACATGCATACAGTATTTCCGCTTACGTCCAGGTCTGCATAGGACGCAGTCACTGAACTTTGTCTAGATACGTTCGAAATGCGCTCGACTCCTCTTACGCAAATTTCTGCAGATGTGCATTATTATCTCTTCGCTCACCTCCTCTATATATAAAGCAGGAGGCAACGGAGCCTTTGTGCCTGGTGCTGTGTGTAGATGGTGGCCGTCACGTGCGTGCTGCTGCCACAAATTCTGACACTGGCCTGAGTCAGAGCTCAAATACATTTGCAGGTGCGATTTCGCTCACTGTGCAATTTCAAAAATAGGCTAATGACTCATACTCTGTCTTGTGCATAGAGACGCACACCGCCGGTATCTCATATCAGCCACCGACGTACAAAAGTGGAGACATTGGACTCGGGCCTAATTCAGCATGGAACGCTGCTGCGACGGCATCATACATGTGCGAACGCCTCTGCCTGATTGACAGGCAACGGTGTTAGTGAGGTGGGAGAGAGCATTGCGCCGGTGTTTTAAGGGCATCGCTGCGGCATTGGGGAGGGGGGGGGCGTGATCCGGACAACTCAGGCGTGTCCGGACTGGGGAGCATGACCCGCATGCAAGGTGGACTTGACCTGTGCTAGGCGTCCCGCCGCATGTCAGTGTAATCCATGCTGAATGAGACCCCCATCAGATTTCCGAGTAAGAGCGAGTCTCCTAAGACACCAATGCCTCTCCAGCTGTGAGCAAATTTACAGTGGCTGTCTCAGTTACGCCCATAAAACGAACCCGACACGCCTGCGCTTTTCTAGCCACCCCCCATTACTTATCTCGAACGCTGACTAGCTCCCACTCACTTTGCAAATACATCCTCTGTGCGTGCATCAATACAAATCAATAACTGCGCTTCTGGGATACCTGAATCAATCCCCACTGCACAAGGCTCTATCTATCTATCTATCTATCTATCTATCTATCTATCTATCTATCTATCTATCTATCTATCTATCTATCTATCTATCTATCTATCTACAGTATTTATCTATCTATCTATCTATCTATCTATCTATCTATCTATCTATCTATCTATCTATCTATCTATCTATCTAACTGCTTTTCCCAGTTTTATGCCCAAGAAGAGTTGCATCACTTCTGAATAAATTCCCGTGTTTACCAATAGCTTTTTCACAATTTATCATTAAAAATCTAAATCTAAAAAAAGAAGATGCAGAAAATGTGTCCAATCCATAGACATAAATGATATATTTTTAATTTTCTTCAATATCAGACGGTAAAATGGGAAAAATGCAAAACAGGCGGCATTATCCTTCAAAATGTACAACAGTTTATTATCTGCAGTATTCTCCAAAATGAATAGATTGGCGACAAATGACAGCACTCCGATAAGAAGAATCTTGATGCGCAATGATATTGTCTGGCCAGAAATGAAATGTAACGCTTCCTAACCACATTGTTGGATCCCCTGGTTTGTCGTTGTCAGCCTGGCTCAGCGTGCTGTTCATAAGAGCTCGCCGTTCGCCATTATGGAGGCAGATCTCTAGACAAGTTAGTAAATGAATAATATGCAAATTTTTACTACCAAATGTACTGTAAAGGGCACATTCGGCTGGAGAACGACTGAGCTGTGGGTGGTGCAAGTGTATCCGTCCAGCTGACAGTAACATTAATACAATAGAATGCTTAGATAACCTTAAAGGAAAACTACACTTTTTTTTTTATCATTCGCTCGTACACCTGAAAAGCTTTACATATCCAATAATTCTGTAGCCTGGCACACAATTTGTACTCAAAGCTATTTTCTTGCTTTAAAAAAACCCTCATCTGACATAAATACTTTACATCAGATGTAGGGAGTGAAGGGATTTGTCTGTCTTGCAAATAGATCTTGAGACAAGTCAACAGCTGAGTTTCAGAAATAAACTTGTTGAATGAAAATTTATAATGCATCAAGGTTTATCTTCCCACCCTGAAGGACATTAAAACATGGGCTTTGCTTATTGTAATGCCAAATCTGTAAGAAATAAGATTGCTTCAATTGTTACCCTAATTTAATCATCAGATCTAGCATGTACTGTAGATATGGCTAGATATAAATGCAGCCCCTATCTTGGTAGCAGCAATCCCAACACATTAAATCTAGGTTCCACTTGGTGGGAATTACTCGCTCATCTGGGTATATCGCTATTTGGAGTTCTACAGTTTAGGTTTTAGACTCCTCATTTACCACCCCTCTGTAGATGGGAAAATATTTGTACAAGAAATTGGTGACACCATTGCTGGTCTAGTTCTGGAGCATCAAAGATGGCTCATCCTTGGGGATTTCAATGATGATAAGCTTGTAGCTTCACACAAGTTATTCCTTTTGCTACACATAAAAGTGGTCACCCTCTTGACCTTATCTTCCAGATTGGACTCGAAAACTCTGACCTGAAGATAAAGCTAGTTACGTGGTGAGACCCCTATGCTATTTAGTTCTTATTTGCAACCCCTCAAAATAAAACTTCATCCGTGGATGGAGTTGACTGGCTAACATCAAATGAGGGGTTTTACTCTCCCGGCTCTGGCAGCAAATCACAATCTCTCTGTTATATAACGTAGCTGTAAAGATCCTTGTTCCCTCACCCGTTACTATAATAGGGATGTGATTTTATTGCTTCTGTTCATATATCACCCTACGTACCACACTGCCAAACGCCTTGTTTTTACAGCAGTGTCGGAGAGCTAGAAGAGATCTCACAGACATGAAAGACGATAGAGGAAGGCTCATCTGGTGATGGATAAGTGAAAACTATTGACCCACATTAAAGCATAAGGTGTGGCTATTAAATAACGAGACTGTACTTGTAAAAAATAAACCACAGAAAAAAAAGAGAAAATGCAGGTGCACACTCTAAGCACTATGAACACTGGCAATCAGAACAATTATAATAAACTCTACAATTTAACATGGAGTAAAAAAATGAGGTTCTTAGCATAATTTTGGACAAATAATATGGGCCCACCTACCACAGCCAGGTGACCTCATCAGGTGGGTCCCTACCATTCTGAAGGTTCAAGTCCTGAGCACGGGACCACCCATGCCAGCACACTCAAACTGCCCCAAGGCATCACATTAGTGAGAAGTAAAATTTTAAGTGTTAAAAGGTGTTACATTAATTAGAATAGCAGCTCAGTACTAAAAGTGTTACATGGGCGAGAAGTAGTAATTAGGTTGTTAAAAAGTGTTACATTAGTGAAAAGCAGTACAATAATGATGCCGTAAAGCAGCCAGGCGACACCAACCCAGGGGCTTCCACGCCCCAAACCCATTCTTAATACTGATATATATATATATTTATATATATATATATATACACATACATTAATCCAGGATTTACCATTCATAGTGCCTATTCCAATATGTAGTCTGCAAATGCAAGGACCCTATACTAATTAAAAACACCCAAGGGCAGGTGGGTGGGTTGCTAGTCTGAGCTGAAGAAGTCTCCAGCTTCAAGTGTACATACATCTACATAATATAGAATATATGAGCAGGGGGTGGGTGGACTGCACACCCAAGCTGCTATCATGCTGAGGCTTGTGCCACACAGAAATAAAAGAATATGCGGGGTGCGGTACAACTGCGTTTGACTGGAATATTGCCCGTACTTTTGCGCGCCCACTTCCGGAGCTTATGTGGTGGGAAAACGCATAAGATATGCTCAAAGTTCAACTCAGCATCAAGTTCTGTGTTTGTAAATTTGCTTGCCATGTAAATTAAAGGAATTTTGCCTTTTAACTTATTGCTTTTAAATTGACAGTCTTAATCGCTGTGACGGTGCAGTTCACAAAGCTCTCACCCTATTACATATACCCCATAATCCTGGAAGACGTAAAGACAAATTCTGTCCTCATGTTCTGCTACTGGGCCATTCACAGATATGTGGAATAGAAGTACAGTTTTTAAATTGTATTTATTGAACAAAAATGGCAATATAGACACAAGTCAAATAACATCAAGTCTTCATTTTCCATTTTCGCGATGTAGTCCTGAGTTGAGAACTTTACGAAAAATTTACAGTAATCAAGAAAAAGAATGAAAAGAAAAAAAGAGAAGTGGTGGACGGGAGGGAAAAGAAAGAAAGAAGAAGAAGAAGAGAAAAGGGGGAAAGGGACAAGGAGGGAAAGAAAGAAGTAGTGAACCTAGAAGAAGGAATCTAGAAAAGCAAACAATCTCCGCACAGGGGGCAGCAAGTAAGGATAAAGGAGGAGGTTGTAACATTGGTTAGCAGAGGCCGTAACTGCCCCCTAGCTACAGGGAAAGATGAAAGTCAGAGATGGAGACCACGTCGAGAGGACACAGTGAAATTTAGTAACTATCCCAGCTGTACTTGGGGCGGTTACTCAGTAATATTTGGATTTCATACCATTATGTGGTCTCAAAGGAGGTCTTAATTTGGGACTTAAGGTTTGTACACACGGTGAGATCCTTGCTATGTCCGATTTTGACTATGCAATTTCCCTTGAACTCCCCCAGAGCCCATGTAGCACAGATTTTGACTATCTGTACATTCGATTTTGTCTATGTGAGATTTTGACAAAAACCACAGACTTGTTAATGTGAATTGTGAATACTGAATCTGGCCAAATAGGGTAATTCTGTCCGTAATCATAGTGAGGTCGGGAGGTCATCCGCACATGCTAGCAACTTCAGGGAACAATGGCCGATAGAGATGCCTTGGAAGGTGTCAAATCACTGCAGAATATGTAACAAGGGGTCCAGGGCTAAATTAGAAGAATGGACACCAGTAAATCCTGCCTCGTGTCCCGAGACATTTGGACAGAGTACCCATTCAGATCATTAATAATGAGACTTGTAGTAGGGTCACTGTAAAAGAACCGTATTAAAAGGACGAATGGTGAGCCGAAGTCCCGTTCCGCCAAGATACTGTGTAAGTGTGTCCAAGAGATCTTATTGAGGCTGCCTTTTCGCATCAAGGCTCAATAGGATAGTGTGCGAGGGTCTCGACAGGAATAGTTTTGATAATTTCCTTTATGTTCGTTTTGCAGTATTAATACCAAACTTCTGTAGTTAGCTGCATCAACGCAAAAACATTTCTTAAACCAAACTAAAACATTGCACAGTAAATAACTTCAGAATGATTTTATGAGCCATTCTGACACTCCAGAAAACACATTATGCACAGGAATCCTCAGAGCCGGCCCTAATCAATATGATGCCCTAGGCAAGATTTTGGCTGGTGCCCCCTAGCACCAATGCTAGTTCCGCCTCTGACCCTGCGCCCCTTTCCCATCACTATCACCCCTCAGTCATAGCAGTCCTCATTTTGGTGCTCCTACCCCCTATATTTTAAATAGGAACAGTGCGCACATTCGGCACACAGTATAAAAAGGGGCGTGTTCTTTTGGGAAGGGGCATGGCCACACAATTGTACCCCCAATTCCAATTACGTCACACAGTAGTGCAACTTTATTAACATTATATCATGCAATAGTGTCCCTTATTCACATTACATCACTCAGTAATACCACTTTACCTTATATACATTACTAATCACAGTAGTGCTCCTTATTCACATTACACCACACCATAATGCTCTTTATTCACATTAGACCACACTGTAGTGTCTTTTCTATACATTTACGCCACACAGTAGAGCACCCTATACACATAATGCCACACATTAGTAATGCCTTTCTACACATAATACCACACAGTAATGCCCCTTACACATGACACACATTATTGATGTCCTTATAAACATTATGCACCTTACACATTATGCCAACCTTTATTAATGCCCTTATACACATAATGACACACATAATGCCCCTTTCACATATGTTGCACATTATTAATGCATTTATACACATGACACACATAATGCCCCTTACACATATGCTGAACACTATTGCACAACGAACCCACCCACACACAGCACTCACACGGTCGCTAACACTGTGACCTCTGCCTCTGCTTGGATACAGAAGTGCCCTCATACATCTTGCTTCAATATGCCATGCAGTTCCTGTCCAGTTCTGCTAATGTTGGGCACCTTTTTTTTGCAGAAAATGCGTCTTACTTTCATTGCTATGTGACTAGGACGCACAAGCAGCTTCTGCCTATATTCTGTGTGCAACTGTGGCTGTATCTATGGGGGTAATTCAGACCTGTTCGCTCGCTAGTATTTTTTGCAGCGCTGTGATCAGGTCAGAACTGCGCATGCGTATGCACAGCAATGCGCATGCACCGCAATACGCATGCGCGTAGCACAGGTACAAAGCGGATCGTTGCTGTGCGATGGCTTTTACGAAGAATCCATTCGCACAGCTGATCGCAAGGAGATTGACAGTAAGAAGGCGTTTGTGGGTGTCAACTGACCGTTTTCTGGGAGTGGTTGGAAAAATGCAGGCGTGTCCAAGCGTTTGCAGGGCGGGTGTTTGATGTCAGTTCCGGCACCGAACAGGCTGAAGTGATCGCAGTGGCTGGGTAAGTCCTGGGCAACTCAGAAACTGCACAAAGTTTTTTTGTAGCGCTTGGCTGCACATGCGATTGCACACTTGCAAAGCAAAAATACACTCCCCTATAGGCGGCGACTATCTGCTCACAGCAGTGCAAAAAAAGCCCTGGTCTGAATTAGGCCCTATATGCGAAATGCTACGTTACAGTAATTTCCAGGAATACACTGTAATGTAGCATTTCGTATGCAGATACAGCCACAGTCACACACATAATATAGGCATGCCACATATCATTTTAATCAGCAGAATCTGCGCTCCTAGGCATTTGCCTAGTTTGCCTATGCCTAGGGCCGGCTCTGGGGATCCTCACTGTTATATATTAGTATATTTACGGTCGTATTCATAGTAGTGCCGCAATGGTCTTGCAATGGCAGTCACAGAGAGGATTTATTTGCACAGTTATTGACAGGAAGGGACCGTTTGGGGAGTGGTAAAAACGCAGACGCGTCGTGACCGTTTTTGGGGCGTGCATCAGCCTATATCTGTTATCTTGAATGCAGGAAACATTGCGCCAGCGTCTCAGATCCCGCAGCCATTCTGCATGATTAATATGGAAGGGTCTGTGGCTGCCGATCTGTGTGTTCACAGTTGCTGGGATGTATGTGCAAGGCTGCCGGTGGGCGTCTCAATGCATTTCCAGGCGGCTGCATCATTCAATATTTCCGCACATCCTTTGTGTATATATTTGGAGCTGGGAATGCATTAGTGAACGTCTTTTATCAGACCCATAGACACGAGTGGAACCTGCTCATCCACATTGTATTGCAAAACAACACTCTCAGTGGGTAAATTATTTTTAAACTATTTTCTGGAAAATGTCAAAACGCTACATAACTTTACCAAGCAATATCCTTACAGCATAGAAAAGAAAAAATTCTGTTGCAAATAACCGTCTTCGCCGGCTTACATATGATTAAAGCAAAAATCTGGTTTATTGCTCATATAGAGAAAATGACTGCGTCTCTCCACAGTAATGTGGATGGGTTTAATCAGGTCAGGGACCCTTGGTTCACTTTTGTGTTGGATTCTTTTCCTAGCACTTAAAAACTATTTCAGTGTCCTTGACTAATATTACCTGTGGTATTATTTTCTATTGACATTCTTCTACTGTGTAATACCTTTCCCAAGAATGTCGCCCCCCCCCCCCCACCCTTTTTTTTCTTCTCCTCTTATCTCTTCTTAGTTTATTTTTTCTTCTTTTCTTATATAACCTTAAATACCGGTAAGTTATTTTAATTAAGAACATTTGTTAAAATGTAATTCTGATAAGAAAACAGGAAAAAGCATTGCGTCGCAAATTGCGTTGGTGGCTAGCCTTTTTTAAAGTTCATTTACATGATCTGTGCAACCTTATTGTATATCATATTAATGTTTTGAATGTCTTTGTTGTGTGTGTCGGCTACATACCGACCGCTTCCTATATTGTTTCGGCTTCCAAGGTACAACGTCGATGTGCACCATATTACGTGGTATGCAATATACATAGTAACATAGTAACATAGTATTTGAGGTTGAATAGAGGCAAATTGGCCATCGTGTTCAACCTGTTTTAAGTTGTGATGATTCTACATACTTGCTGAATAATGTTTCATGACTAGTTAGCTACTATAACTCATGTTACCCCCGGATTAACCACGTTGATATTTTAAGTATTATAACCTTGGATAGCTTTGTCATTCAGAAATTTATCCATTCCTTTTTAAATCCAATTACAGAGTCCGCCATTACCACCTTCCCTGGCAGGAAATTCCACATCCTGATTGCCCTAACAGTGAAGAACCCTTTCCTCCGTTGCGTTCGGAACTTTCTCTCCTCCAGTCGCAACGAGTGCCCACGTGTCCTAAACTGTGTTCTTTTAGACCCCTTTCACACCGCAGCTTATACCCGGTATTTTGCCGTTTTAACTGGCTTCCTAAACGGGTCAAGCTGCAATGTGAAAGGGTCCCCTTCAATTTACCGTTTTCAAAATACCGGTATTTTGAAACGGTAAAAAAGAAGGGTCCTACCCGTTTCAGTCCCATTTCACTGTGCAGTGTGAAAGGGTCTGAAACGGTATTTGCAAGCCCCAGAAGATGATAGGCTGTCTCCATGTGTGATGTCAGCAGCCACAACCAGGAAACAGCTTGGAAAACACAGGAGACACATGAGAGAGTGGCTTTATAAACGTTTAAATGTGAAAAACACGGAAAAAAATGGCGTGGGGTCCCCCCTCCAAAGCATAACCAGCCTCGGGCTCTTCGAGCTGGTCCTGGTTCTAAAAATGCGGGGAAAAAATTGACAGGGGATCCCCCGTATTTTTAAAACCAGCACCGGGCTCTGCGCCTGGTGCTGGTGCAAAAGATACGGAGGACAAAACGAGTAGGGGTCCCCCGTATTTTTCACACCAGCATCAGGCTCCACTAGCTGGACAGATAATGCCACAGCCGGGGGTCACTTTTATGCCGTGCCCTGCGGCCGTGGCATTAAATATCCAACTAGTCACCCCTGGCCGGGGTACCCTGGGGGAGTGGGGACCCCTTCAATCAAGGGGCCCCCCCCCCCCAGCCACCCAAGGGCCAGGGGTGAAGCCCGAGGCTGTCCCCCCCATCCAATGGGCTGCGGATGGGAGGCTGATAGCCTGGAGTAAAATGTCAGAATATTGTTTTTTCCAGAAGAACTACTGGTTCTACTAGTTCTACTGGAAAAAAAATACCCAAATAAAAACAGTACACACACACCGTGAAAGTAAAACTTTATTTCATACGTCGACACACACATACTTACCTATGTTCACACGCCGACATCGGTCCTCTTCTCCATGTAGAATCCAGGGGTACCTGAAAATAAAAGATCAATATACTCACCTCAACCAGGCTCCAGAGATAAATCCACGTACTTGGAGAAAAAAACAAACCGGACAACCGACCACACGGACTGAAAGGGGTCCCATGCTGACACATGAGACCCCTATCCCCGAATGAGACCTGTCAGTGACAGCTGTCACAGAAAGGTCTCTTAAGCCAATCAGGAAGCGCTACTTCCGTGGCGCTCACCTGATTGGCTGTGCGCTGTCTGTGCTGTGACAGCGCATCGCACAGCTCCGTCCATTATATTCAATGGTGGGAACTTTGCGGCTAGCAGTGGGGTCACCCGCCGGTCAGCGGCTGACCGGCGGGTGACCCCACCGCTAGCCGCAAAGTTCCCACCATTGAAAGTAATGGAGCGGCTTTGCGATGCGCTGTCTGACAGCTCAGACAGTGCACATCCAATCAGGTGAGCGCCACGGAAGTAGCGCTTCCTGATTGGTTGAAGGGACTTCAGTGACAGGAGTCACGTGATGTCCCGGCATTCGGGGAGAGGGGTCTCATGTGTCAGCATGGGACCCCTTTCGGTCCGCAGGTCCGGGTGTTCGTTTTCTTTTTTTGCCAAGTCCGTGGATTTATCTCTGGACCATGGCTGAGGTGAGTATATTGAACTTTTATTTTCAGGTACCCCTGGATTCTACATGGAGAAGAGGACCGATGTCGGCATGTGAACATAGGTAAGTATGTGTGTGTCGGCAGTGTGTAATAAAGTTTTACTGTCGACGGTGTCTGTGTCCTGTTTTTATTTGGGTATTTTTTTCCCATTAGAACTACAGGTACCAGCGGGCCCGTTTTTCTCCCGCATGCTGGTACTTGTGGTTCTCCAAGTACCAGCTTGCGGGGGAGGCTTGCTGGGACTTGTAGTACTACTGGAAAAAACAATATCTTTTCATTTACAACAAAGGCTATCAGCCCCCCCATCCGCAGCCCATTGGATGGGGGGGGACAGCCTCGGGCTTCACCCCTGGCCCTTGGGTGGCTGGGGGGGGGGGACCCCTTGATTGAAGGGGTCCCCACTCCCCCAGGGTACCCCGGCCAGGGGTGACTAGTTGGATATTTAATGCCACGGCCGCAGGGCACGGCATAAAAGTGACCCCCGGCTGTGGCATTATCTGTCCAGCTAGTGGAGCCCGATGCTGGTGTGAAAAATACGGGGGACCCCTACTCGTTTTGTCCCCCGTATTTTTTGCACCAGCACCAGGCGCAGAGCCCGGTGCAGGTTTTAAAAATACGGGGGATCCCCTGTCAATTTTTTCCCCGCATTTTTAGAACCAGGACCAGCTCGAAGAGCCCGAGGCTGGTTATGCTTTGGAGGGGGGACCCCACGCCATTTTTTTCCTGTATTTAACCATTCCATCTAAAAAAAAAAAAAATAATTTTAAAAAATATATAAATAATACTTGTGCCTCCAAAAAAGACAAACCAAGTACCTAATCCCATCTAATAAAAATAGATATGCTTCAAGCTGCTGGGTTCCATCGTACGACTATCCAAATTATTAATAATGAATTAATTAGTGAATAATAATAATGTGTGGGCCAGAAAAGTCCATTTATAATGACAACCACTGTTTTCTATGGGTGAAACGGGTTCAGTGTGAAAGGTACCAAAACGGGAATGAAATGGTAATTTACTGGTTACAACATGAGATGTGAAAGGGGTTTAACTGCTCAGACCCGTTTTAAGAACCGTTTCAAATACCATTTCAAAAGCAGGTTTTGCGATGTGAAAGCAGCATTAATAAATAATTCCTCTGATAACTATTTGTGATGTCCCTTTACATATTTGAAGATATTAATAATATCTCCTCTTAGGCGCCTCTTTTCTAGTGTATACATATTCAGCCTAGTAAGTCTTTCCTTATAGTCCAGTCCTTCTAGGCCTTTAATCAATTTAGTAGCTCGCCTTTGAACCCTTTCGAGCTCACTGGTGTCTTTTTTAAACAATGGTGTCCAAAACTGAACACAATATTCCAAGTGCGGACGTACCAATGCCTTATACAGCGGCATGATTACATCCGAGTCCCTTGTCTCAATTCCCCTTTTTATGCAAGCTAGCACCTTACTTGCCTTCTTTACTGCGTTTTGACATTGTGTACGGTTATTAAGCCTATTATCAATGAATACCCCCAAATCTTTTTCCAACTCTGTTTCCCCTAGGCGTTCCCCATTTAATATGTAGGATGCAAGTTTGTTTTTAGTCCCAAAATGCATAACCTTGCATTTGTCTGTATTGAACCTCATTTTCCATTTAGACGCCCAGAGTTCAAGTTTAGATAGATCATTCTGCAAGGACTCCACATCCAATTCTGAATTAATTACATTACACAGTTTAGTGTCATCTGCAAAGATTGACACTGTGCTTTCCAGGCCTATTTCTAGGTCATTGATAAATATGTTGAACAGTAGTGGTCCGAGTACGGACCCTTGTGGTATTCCGCTGACTACTGGGGACCAGGTTGAGGACTTCCCGTTGACCACTACTCGCTGTACCCTGCTATCCAACCAGCTGCTTATCCATGTGCAAATAGTTTTTCCTAGGCCAGTCTCCTTTAATTTGATCATCAGTCTCCTGTGAGGAACTGTATCGAAGGCCTTTGCAAAATCTAGGAAGACCACATCCACTGCTTTTCCTTGATCAAGATTATTGCTCACTTCCTTGTAGAAGCTAATTAAGTTAGTCTGACATGACCTGTCCCTCACAAACCCATGCTGGTTCTTGCTAATAATCCTAGTGGACTTTAGATACTCCTGTATGATGTCCCTTAGAATTCCTTACAATATTTTCCCCACTATAGATGTTAAACTAACTGGTCTGTAGTTTCCTGGAAGATTTTTGGATCCCTTTTTGAATAATGGCACTACCTCAGCTATACGCCAGTCCTTCGGTACCATGCCTGATCTAATTGAACTATTAAAAATCAAGTATAGGGGTCGTGCTAGTTGTGAACTAAGCTCCATAAGAACCCTCGGGTGAAGTCCATCAGGACCAGGTGATTTATTAATCTTAATTTTGCTTAGTCTCTCCCGGACTACTTCTTCGCTTAAACAAGTATCTAACCATGAATCATTACTGTCACAATATGTTAGTATCTATTGTAATACATACATGCCTACTATCCCGAAATGGCCGGGAGGCTCCCGAAAGTTGTGTGGCACTGTCGACCCACCGGAAGAGAAGAAAAAGTCTCCTGGAGATGGTCAGATGCCACCTCCCCTTTACAACCCTCCGCACCCACCCCCCTGCTCATAGACCGAAAGGGGCCGTGGCAATGACATGATTCTTGCTGAATCATGTCATCGTAGCCCGGCCCCCCACTTTACATGCCGGTATTCTGGGCATTGTAAAGTGGGAGCGGAGTTGCTATTGCATCTCCATGCCCCCCACTGCCGATTCCCCGCCCCCTATTGAACAGACCTGGTTGCCTGAAAGTACAGATGGAGCCTCACTCATCTAGGCTTCTCTGCTGCACCTAGGTGCACCATGGTTTATTAGCATAAGCCTTTCATCTTTTGTTCTCAGCTGCAATACAATACAGAGAGAACAATACAGCAGGGGATTAAGTCCGACTGCCCTGACCCAATTAATCCTATTAAAGGCCAAGATGAGCAGGGCTCCATCTGTAGGTAAGTATGTTGGAATATGCTTTAATAAAAATGGAAAGAAAATAAAAAAATAAAAAAATCTCTTGGGTGTGAACATGTCTATAGAGCACCTAAAAAGCAAATCTAGAGGACATTCACTAAAAACTAGTGATGAAATCCTTTGTTCCGAGAATAATAATAACCAGTTTCTTTAATGTCCCACCAAAAGAGATCCTGGATGTTCACAATATTTATTATGCATACAAAATTGTCCAGCCTGTCTGAGCGAATATCAGCGGAACTTCAGCCGCTGGCAGGGCAGTTGAGAGCCGGGCTGGGCCCAGGTACTTTTTAAGGGGCGTGGCCTCATCACAGGAGGTGTGGTCATGTACCCTTAGAAAAAAAATACTGAAAAAAATAGTATTTTAAGCACCTCCATGGCCACACTGCAGCCCAGTACACATCAGAGTGTGCCGGACTGAGGAGAAGAGCTGTAGCTGCTGCTGCCAGGGAAGGGGCCTGGGCCCCTACTGGACCCTCACTGGGCCCCTCTATCAGACCTGGGCCCGGGTAATTTGTACCCTCTCTCCCCCTCTCTCGGTACCACTGGCCACTGGACAGAGGTTGCAGCTGCTACATTGACCAAAGATAAAGGGAGCTACCAATCGGAGGTAGGCCTCCTACCCCCAACCCCTTCCCCCGCTCTTCTAAGCATGCACAACAAGCGTCTTTCCATCACACCCCCTGCATGCATAGGTAGAGTTCCCCAAATTTTGCCTTTGAGCCCTTCCTGCCCTGCCCCTGCGAATGGAGCTAGATGTTTTAGACGTTTAAGAATTCTGCTTTTCGGAGATGTTTCCAATGACAGTGGACATCCTGATTTGCATCAGTCTCCTGTTAGATAAGCCACAGAAGAGGAAGGGTGATCGCTGATAATGAGGGTCATTGCATAACACCAGCAATAAAGTACACACTGAGCATCTCTCACACACTGAGGGTTATTTACTAAAATGATATTTAAGTGCACTAAAATCATTTGCAAGCAGACATTTGCTTTGATTTATCTAACTTGCTCTATACAGATAAAAGCTAATTGCACCTAAGTGCAATGTTAGTAAATACTGTGGCATTCACTGAGAGTGACCATCAGAGCTGAAAACATGAGAGTTCCAGCAAAACCCTCATATAATAACAACTGTGCAATTATAGCCTAATACAGTACATTGCAAAGTTCATTTAAAGGTAGATCCCATATTTTGCATTTCTCGTCCAAAATGCTCCTTCTGGCTGTGCTGCATGTGTCCCCAACGTAGGACTATAGGGCCTAATTCAGATCTGATCGCAGCAGCAAGTTTGTTAGCTAATGGGCAAAACCATGGGGGTAATTCCAAGTTGATCGCAGCAGGAAATTTTTTAGCAGTTGGGCAAAACCATGTGCACTGCAGGGGGGACAGATATAAAATGTGCAGAGAGAGTTAGATTTGGGCGTGTTATTTTGTTTCTGTGCAGAGTAAATACTGGCTGCTTTATTTTTACACTGCAATTTAGATATCAGTTTGAACACACCACACCCAAATCTAACTCTCTTTGCACATGTTATATCTGTCCCCCCTGCAGTGCACATGGTTTTGCCCAACTGCTAACAAAGATCCTGCTGCGATCAACTCAGAATTAGGCCCCATGTATACTGCAGGGGAGGAGGGGGGGGGGGGGGGGGGGCAGATGTAACACGTGCAGCGAGAGTTAGATTTGGGTGGGGGGGGTCTTCAAACTGAAATCTAAATTACAGTGTACAAATAAAGCAACCAGTATTTACCCTGCACAGAAACAATATTACCCACCCAAATCTAACTCTCTCTGCACATGTTACATCTGCCCCCCCCCCCCCCCCCCCCTCTGCAGTGCACATGGGGACTAATTCAGACCTGATCGCTAGGGTGCATTTTTTGCATCCCTGCGATCAGGTAGTCGCCACCTACAAGGGGGGAGTGGGAAATCGCTGTGCAGGGGTGCGATCGCATGTGCAGGGGAGCTGCACAAACAGAAGTTTCTGCAGTCTCTGCACAGCCCAGGACTTACTCTTCTACTGCCATGATTGGGGCCGGAGCTGACGTCAGAAACCCTCCCTCCAAACGCCTGGCCCTCCTGCGTTTCTCTGGACACTCCTTAAAAACGGTCAGTTGCCACCCACAAACGTCCTCTTCCTGTCAGTCACCTAGCGATCGCCCGTGCAATCGCTTTTCTCGCACCATCCCGTTGCTGCCCGCCGATCTCCGTCGCTGCGGACCAACGCGCCTGCGCATTGCGGTACATACGCATGCGCAGTTCAGACCTGATCATAGGCTGTACGAAAACGCAGCCTAGCGATCAGGTCTGCATTAGGCCCATGGTTTTGCTCAACTGCTAACAAATTTGCTGCTGCAATCAGATCTGAATTAGGCCCACAGACAGGTATGTCCGCTCAATTGTTTCTCAAAATGAAATTGAGGATTTTGAAGATAGGTCTAGGTAGGACTGATTGGTTTCGGGATCCTCTATCAGACAGCAATCGTACAGTACGTACAGTATACATGACAGCGATGTGTTCTTACAGCCTCATTAATATACAGTAAATGTCATTTTTAAGATGAGAAGGGCTTTAAATGTATTCATACCAAATATGCCCCCATCCCCTGATGAATATAACAGCCTAGCTCTCTTAAGCCACATTCCTGCCTGTTGTGTGGGGTAATAAAAGTTGCAAAAAGTAATTTTATGTGTACGTTCTTTAGTGACTTATTATAGGGGGTCATTCCGACCTGTTCACACGCAGCGGTTCTTGGCTGCGGCGCAAATGGGTCCGGAATGCGCTAGCACGGCGTGCGCATTGCCTGGCGACAGAGGTCGCCGGGCAACGACGCTGACAGAGAAGAAAGCGGTGGCAGAGGGGACCACAAGAAGATGGACAGCAAGAGGGCGTTCCGGGGCGTCAACTTACCGTTTGCTGCCGTTTTCGGGGAATGGTAAAAAAAAAAACGCAGGCGTGTCCAGGCGAACGGAGGGCGGAGGTGTGACGTCAAAGCTGGGCCCATCATCGCTGGATCCGTCGCACTGGGAAAGTATGTCCAGGGCTGGTCTAGTTTTGTGTGAAACTTTTTTTAGCATAGCAGGGCTGCACAAGTGAACGCATCCCTGCTATGCTAAAATACACTCCCCCATAGGTGGAGATTAGTTGATCGCACCAGCAGCAAAAAGTTGCTTGGTGCGATCAACTCGGAATGAGGGCCATAGCCCTTTCATCTTTATTTGGTTTGTCATTTGATATTTTTTGTTCTCAAGCTTTAGGATGTATTTATTTGTAACTTTTTAGTGTTTACTTTCTATTTTGTGTTAAGGGCCATACACACTTGACGATAACGATGATAGATATGAATGATATAATTCAAAAATGGATGATAAATCGTTCATATTGTTTAGTGTGTATGCATTAACGATAACGATGCAGTTGTTCATCGTTGATTTATCCTCGTTTTGGACGATATAGATGTGATGTACTGTCATATCGTCCAAATTGGCCATCGATATCGTCCAGCGTGTAGGCAAAAATCGTTGAAGAAAAAAATAGGGCAATGATAACATCATTGATTGATAAAATCGCTGAAATCGCCAAGTGTGTAGGGCCCTTTAACCAGGTGTCTTTTGTTGGTTTTATTTGTGGATATTAGTTTATTTTAACTGTTGTTGCTATATTGTTTATTTCCAGTCGCTATGCATGTTTGCTTGTTTTTGTTACTTTTTGACCGCTGTTTTTATTTCACTCAAATTATGTTACAATATTTATAATAATTATTTTCATTTGGTGTGGGTTATTTCTCGCTGTATGGTTTCACCTGTTATGGCGCTGAGAACCTCGTTCAACTTGGATCGCTATTGAGACAGAAATAGCGATTTTTGCAATCCTGCATTTGCTAAAAATCGCATGTGGCGAGCCGTCCAGAAAGGAAAAGATGCCCACCGATGCTATCGCATAACTGCAGTGCATACGCAGAACCCGAGCACCATCCCGGAAAGATGTGATCGCATAAGAATTGCAAATCGCGGGTTGCACACGTGCATTGCGTTCGCAGCGCATGTGCAGTCATCCGATATTCGGGCAATTTAGCAATATTGCAACTAACGCTGAATAAGGCCCTGTGGAGGTCATTCCGAGTTGATCGCACGAAGCAACTTTTTGCTGCCCGTGCGATCAACTTGACGCCGCCTATGGGGGAGTGTATTATAGCTTAGCAGGGCTGCGATTGCTTGTGCAGCCCTGCTATGCTAAAAAGTTTCCTGCAAAACAAGACCAGGGTAAGAGTTACGTATCCTGTGCGACGGATCTAGCGACGAAGGTCCCGGGATTGACATCAGACATCCGCCCTCCAAACGCCTGGACACGCCTGCGTTCGCTTCACCACGCCTGGAAAATGGTGAGTTGACGCCCCGGAACGCCTCCCGCCTGTCAGTCTTCTTGTGATCGCCGCTGCGATCACAATTTCCGCTGGCGGCGCCGCTGCCCAGCGACGGATGGCGCCAGGCAACGACGCGCATGCGCAATGCGTCCGCCGCGCATGCGCATTTCCGACTCGTTCGCACTGCAACGATGAACTGCTGCATGCGAACGGGTCGGAATGACCCCCTGTATGCATTTTTTATTGATTTGTGTTAATATTTTTGTGTGCGTGTGTGTTCAGGGTAGGTGATGGGCTGTATGTTCCATTGCTTAAGTTTTATTATACAGTGTTTCAATGCCCATTTATATGATACGTGTTGCTTAGCAACACATGGTAATCATATGTTATGTCCGTTTGCCATTTTCTACTTCATTTGTGTTGCAGAATATGCTGGGGATACACATTACTTAGATCAGTACATGTAATACAAGCAAACAATGCTCCGGAACAGAGTACAACATAACAATAAAGAGACGCAGCAACAGAGAGAACTTAAGATATAGTACCGCCACTGGTGGATTTATAATGGGTGCAGTGTGTGCGGTGCAAAAGGGCCCCCGAGGTCCATGGGGGCCCACACCCCACACCATGCACCCATTATCTCCTATATTTTTGTCCAGATCTGTGACTCTATGACTCATTTGCTAATGCTGGGCGTGACTAGGAGCTCTGAGTCATAGAGTCACAGATCTGGATAGGAGAGACCAGGATGGGCGTGGCTAGGACCTCTGAGTCATAGATTCACAGATCTGGATAGGAGAGACCAGGCTGGGCGTGGCTAGGAACTCTGAGTCATAGAGTCACAGATGTGGATAGGAGAGACCAGGCTGGGTGTGGCTAGGAGCTCTGAGTCATAGAGTCACAGATGTGGATAGGAGAGACCAGGCTGGGCGTGGCTAGGAGCTCTGAGTCATAGAGTCACAGATCTGGATAGGAGAGATCAGGCCTGCAAGTGTGGCGGTATGCTCGGCAGGGCCGGTGCTAGGGTGTTCGGCGCCCCCCTGCAAACTATAAATTTGCGCCCTCCCATATTCCTTTGGTGCGCGCCGGGAAAAGGGGTGTGGTCTCACAACTAAGGGGCATGGCCACACAGTAGTACCCCCATTTAAAATTACGCCACAATGTAGCACAATCTTATTAATCTTATACGTAATGCCCCACCTGTAGTAGTAGCGTCCTTATATGTAATGCACCCCAGTAGTAGTAGCATCATTATACATAATGCCCCCCAGTAGTAGTAGCATCCTTATACATAATACCCCCCCAGTAGTAGTAGCATCATTATACATAATGACCCCCCAGTAGTAGTAGCGTCCTTATATGTAATGCACCCCAGTAGTAGTAGCATCATTATACATAATGCCCCCCAGTAGTAGTAGCATCCTTATACATAATGCCCCCCAGTAGTAGTAGCATCCTTATACATAATGCCCCCCAGTAGTAGTAGCATCATTATACATAATGCCCCCCAGTAGTAGTAGCGTCCTTATATATAATGCCCCCCCAGTAGTAGTAGCATCCTTATACATAATACCCCCCGTAGTAGTAGTGTCCTTATACATAATGCCCCCCAATAGTAGTAGCGTCCTTATACATAATGCACCCACAGTAGTAGTAGCATCCTTACATGTAGTGCACCCCCAGTAGTAGCGTCCTTATACGTAATACCCCGCAGTAGTAGTAGCGTCCTTATACGTAGTGCACCCCCAGTAGTAGTAGCGTCCTTATACGTAATGTCCCCCCAGTAGTAGTAGCGTCCTTATACGTAATGTCCCCCCAGTAGTAGTAGCGTCCTTATACGTAATGCGCCCCCAGCAGTAGTACCGTCCTTATACATAATGCCCCCCCGCAGTAGTAGCATCCTTATACGTAATGCCCTCCCCCCAGTAGTAGTAGCATCCTTATATGTAATGCCCCCCCCCCCCGTAGTAGCGTCGTTATACGTAATGCCCCCCAGTAATAGTGTCCATAAAGCACGCGCACGGACATACCGCACACATACACACACAATTCACACATATATACACACACACATACACACCCACCGTATACACACACACACACACACACACACACACAATTCACACATATATACACACACATACACACCCACACACACACACACACAATTCACACATACACACCCACCGTATACACACACACACACACACACACACACACACACACACACACACACACACACACTTCTCTCTTACCCTCAACTTACCTAAGCCAGTCTCCCTCCGTACAGTCAGCAGCCAGGTCTGTGTAGCTCTGCCCCTTCTGTCCCGTTTAGCCACACCCCCTTCCGTCCCGTGTAGCTCCGCCCCCTTCCTCCGTACACAGCCGCTGTCACACAGGTGAGGGGAGGGGAGGGAGGAGGCTTTTCATGCTGCTGGTGCCCGCTGCCAGTGCCTGTCCTACAGTGACAGACACGGCGCTGGCAGCAGCAGCAGCAGGGGGTCAGGACGGCGCAGCAGGGAAGGGCTGCAGAGCAGGGGAAGCGCCTATCCGTCCCAGCGCCTCCCTGCACTGCATCCCTTCGCTGAGCGGGTAGCGCCGGGCCTGATGCTCGGGCATGGCGTACAGTGAAGAATCTGGGGCATATGTATAAGTGGCATTGTGGAGCATATCTGGTACTGTGAGGCATATGTATAACTGGCACTGTGGGGCCTATGTGTATTTGGCACTGTGGGCATATGTGTATCTCGTACTGTGGGGCATATGTATATCTGGCTTTGTGGGGCATATGTTTATCTGGCATTGTGGGGCATATGTATATCTGGCATTATGGGGCATATCTGGCACTGTTGGGCAAATGTATAACTGGCACTGTGGGGCATATCTGGCACTGTGGGGCATATGTGTATCTCGCACTGTGGGGCATATGTGTATCTCGCACTGTGAGGCATATGTAAAAAATAAATTTACCAAACATTGTCTTTATACCTAAATTATGTACACATAACAGATTATTAACACACTAGGTATTCATCGTGCCCTGTGTCTGCTCTTCACGCCGTCGCAAGGGCCTACGCCCCCTTGACCATTGCACGCCCTTTAGCTGTAAAATATTTAACCACTTACAACATTATGCTTGAAGGTAATACTATATATAATACAAATATTGCCTGCGGAAAGAACGTGAAGTGGTTAAGGGGGCGTAGCCCCTTGCGACGGTGTGAAGAGAGCCCATAGGGCACGATGGATCACCTAGTTTTTAATATTTACCCTCCGGAGTCCCGTGATGCAGCGGCAGAAATCAGTAGAAGCTCCGTCCCAAACCCCAACAACATATACCATGGGTCTTCAACCTGTGGCCCTCCGGCTGTTGTGGAACTACACATCCCAGCATGCCCTTCCTCAGTTTTAGCATGCCTTAATAGTAAAACTGTGACAGGGCATGCTGGGACGTGTAGTGACACAACAGCTGGAGGGCCGCAGGTTGAAGACCCATGAGTCATATACAGTTGCATTTGTCAAATTTTGGAAGTCATCGTTGAAAGATCCTGTTCCCTCTTCACATCATTCCAATCCATTAGATTGGCATTGGGATTATTCTGCATAAGATTCCCGCTGCTGTTTTAATGTCAGGTTTGGTGGCAGCGCCAGTGTAGAGCAATTCTCCTAATCCTTTTCTATATTGATGATTATATGGTAGAACGCCTTGGTTTTTCATTTACTTCCTGTCGTTTCCAGTGCTTACTGGTTTTCCATCTTGCATCCCAAATTTCCCAGTGATCTCCTGTGTTTTGTTTGACTAAGCTGCCATCTTCTCTTATCTCAATTTGACTAGCATTGTGTTTATTTATGAGGTCTTATGTCTGCAAATCCTGGTTTATGTCTCGTAGTCTTTCAATGCAATCAAAGTAGACTACAAAGTAGTAATCAAAGTAGACCACAGATGATCCGCATACTGTAAATGAGTAGATGCATCTGTTAGTCAGTTTTCTCTGTCATACGTCACCAGGGCGTATTCTTGCTGAGACGTCTATTTACTAAGCCTTAGATGGAGATAAAGTGGGTGGATATAAAGTACCAGCCAATCAGCTCCTAACTGCCTTGCTACAGGCTGGGTTTAAAAATATGACAGATAGGAGCTGATTGGCTGGTACTTTATCTCCATCTAAGGCTTAGTAAATAGACCCCAAAGTCTGTCTGATACAGTACCTCTTCTGCGCTCCCTTCCAGGTGTCTGCCTGAGTGAGTGCATGGAATTGTGAGGATTTATCCTTGCATAGGTAGATGCCAGAATATTGGGCTTACTGCCTACTCTCCAGCACTAATATATTGTGCAGTCTATTTCTGTGTATGACCTAGCATGTGAGTTCTCTTTGTCCTGATGATTTAATACTGCATATACGAGTTGATCGCTCGCTTGCTAGTTTTAGCAGCTGTGTAAACGCTATGCCGCCGCCCACTGGGGCGTGTATTTTAGCTTAGCAGAAGTGCGAACGCATGTGCAGCCGAGCTCTGCAAAAATAGTTTGTGCAGTTTCAGAGTAGCTCTGAACCTACTCAGCGCTTGCGATCACTTCAGCCTATTCATGTCCGGATTTGACGTCATACATCCGCCCAGCCACGCCTGCGTTTTTGCAAACACTCCCTGAAAACGGTCAGTTGACACCCAGAAATGCCCCCTTCCTGTCAATCTTCTTGCGGCCGACAGTGCGACTGAAAACTTTGCTACAACCTGAGCACAAGCACAACGGGCTTTGTACTCGTACGACGCGCGTGCACTGCAAAAATCGGCAGGGAGCGATCAACTCGGAATGACCCCCAAAGTGACCTCCTGTTTCAGACTTGTCACGTTAACTGACTACTCCCCATGCGTGCAGCATTTCTCATATCCCTCTAATACCAGGACTACTCGTTATCCTACATGACAACAAGCTACCACACGAGGAACCAGGGCAGGGGGCCGCAACCTGTTTGCCAATCGCGGAGAAGACTAAAGGGGGGAATTCAATTAGATTAGAGTATGCGGAAGGCAAACTCGCTTAGTTAAACTCGCACATTTCGCCTTCATGCGTGCACCCAAGATTTGTACAATATAATTAAAAATGCCAATTTGCTCTCCAAGCAGCGAGGGTGTGTGAATTTTATCCAAAAGCAAACTTTGAAAAGTGGGTAGATCTTCCTGGACCCCAGAAAAGTGATGACTTCGTTAGTTGGACCATATAGAAGACTGTTAGTGGACATAAGAAAAGTACTGGACGCTTTTAGAAGGCGTCAAATGGCTCATTTGTGTATTTTTAAAAAAAAAAAGGAAAATAATGTAAAAAGCTTCCAAATTTTGTTTAATTATAAAGGAAATTAAAAAAAATACAAAAAAAAAAGTAGAAAAAAGGAGATTTGGGGGCAATTTGAGGGCACTTTAATTTAAAAACAAAAATGTAAATAAAAATGATAGAAAGCCATTATTTGTCATTGAAATACAGTAGATACTGCCATTTATTTTGGGGTGCATAAACTAACGAAAAAGATTATTTTGGGGTACTTTGATTTAATTTTTTACCATGTAGTTATTGGCTCAATTAAACTACAGATGGAGTCGCGCTTATCTGAGGCGGCTCCATCGCAGGCGTGCACGATCCATCCGCATAGTCACGCTGGGAGTGCACAGAGACGCTCTCATTCTAGTGAACGGGGCGCGTCTCCGGCAAGGGTGCGCGCGCCTGGCCGGCCGAAGATGCTCTCGGCATTGGGCGCGCCCGGGTGGGCGAGCCCAGGCACAGACGGAGCCACGACTAGCGTGACTCCATCTGTATTTGAAATTTCCAAATGTCTAATTAGGCATGAGGGGAGGGTCCAAGGGGTACTGAAGCAAGTCCTGACATTTTTTTTATTTAAACATTTTCCCTACTTTTTCACCTTCTCATAGGGATGCGAACAAAAACACTCAAATTTACTCTGAAAACGTAATACTAGGTAGGAATTGAATTTCAAATGTAATTCACAATGCAAATTTGCTGTGAATTCACTTTGCGGGCTCAAACTCACACTTAATTGAATTCTCACCTAAGTCTCCTACTTTTAGTCAAATAGTTGCATACACTCAATAACCAGGGTTCTCTCTAGCATTCCATGTCTATGCCCCTGTATGTCCTTTTCTTTCTTTTTTGTCCAATTTTCTAGGTACGAGAAATGACTGTTTAAATTGGATCTTTATTACAGCTTCTGTAAAGCATCCCACACACTTTTTCCAGTAGTCTCACATCCTATGTGAATTAGCCGGTTATCTTCAACTAATACACTTCTGATTGTTCATTCTGGGTCTATATTTTATTTATCTCATTCATGGTTATTAAACTTTGGCCTGTCTGATGTAATAACCTGTCTCACCTCTCTGAATAGCGTCATCTCAACCTTAACTTTTCACATCTGATGATTGCAAATTAGCCAAAGCTAGTTTATGCTATTACTTATTCTAACATTATAACTCCCAAAGCACTAAACAAATCTGTAGACCATTATATTATTAAAACTATCACAGAGTGAGAAACACCTGTAACAAATCAGAGCATTAGTACACTTACTGGACTAGACCAACCAGCATCCAATCAGAGCATTTCAACACTTATGGGACTGATCAACCTGTAGCCAAACGGAGCAATAGAACAGTCACAGGAGTGGACTAACCTGCATCCAATCAGAGCATTAGAATTCTTACATGACTAGTCCAACCTGTAGCCAATCAGATCGTTACAACACTTATAGGACTGACTAACAACCAATCAGAGCACTATAACTCTTACATGACTAATCCAACCTGTAGCCAATCAGATCATTACAACACTTAAAGGACTGATTAACAACCAATCAGAGCATTATAACACAGGACTCGACCATCCGGTATCCATTTTGAATATTTGAGCACTCAAAGGCTAGAAAAGACTGTAGCGAACAATAACACCTACACAGGAATAGACAACCTCTAGCTGCATAGTTATTGCTGAAGAAATCAGACAAACGTCCGTCCAGTTCAACCTTATGTAAATGATTAAGATTTAATAAGGGACAAATCAATCCTAAGTTATTAGTAGTAATATAATCAATGTGATATTGTTTACTTACTGTATCCTTTATTTACTTTTTACACATTTCCTTTTTATTGTGGCAGAGAAGGTACATTTTTATTTTTAGTTTTTAACTACACAATAAACTTTTTCATTTGCTTTTACATTTAATTGAAAACACAACATCGTACATTACAATGAGATGGTTTTGGGAGGCTGAGATGTTTAAGTCCCTTTGTTGCATTGCACGACTCATGAATACCCAAAGCAAGGTCCAGATGCACAACCACCCTAAGCAAAGCCAGAAATGGTTCTCACATCAAAGCACAACAACAAAAGATGTTTGGATGAAATAAAACAAACAAATAAGTTTATTAAAACAGGGACTTGATACAAAACATTACTTAGAACTCTAGGAACATTTAGCAGTCATATTATAGGTGACCTGCAGAAAGAAAATGTACAATACATGTTCAACCTATAAGCACTGGAATCAGCATGAGCCTAAATAAATCTAGTGGCTGTAACACAATAAAATATTTCTGATGAGTTCTTAGTGTTCTGTACTTTTTAAAGTCTTTAGGGAGCTTTGTTTGTAGATGGCAGAGTATATAGCAGGGCAGGCGCTGTGCAGTACCGTAAAACTAAGACGCAGCATCAGATCACCATTGATCGCAGTCCGTGGCCATCTGCGCAAAGCCAAAGCTTACTCAGACTGGCCGTCGGAACTCTTCTGCCGGAGCCAGGAAGTCTGTTTCCGACAATGCAGACCCTGTGCTCTGCGTGCCAACACAATGGGGGTCCCTGCTCTGCCCCCCAAATACTGTAGTGCGTTAATCATGTGCGGCTAACGGAGCTGTGAGTGATCGGGTCTTGCTCATGTGCAGACCCCAAACTATTAGATTTGGGGCCCAACGTTCCTTGAACACAAAGGTCTGATATAAAAACAAGTCTCAGCCGTGTGATACATTCAAATACTTGTGTGCAAAAAGACAAGTCCGCATATAGGGGGTCATTCCAAATTGTTAGAGCACTAAAGTTACTCTGTATCGGTTATTGATTTCTAAAAGCAGGTGGAGACTAAAATTAACTACGTGATAGTCGGTGTCACCAAGCCTAAGCAATCGTGATAGAGTGCTAGGTGACCCTTCGTGTAATTACCATGGGTGATAGCAGTAAAGTGTATGGTAAAATGGGCTAAGAAATAAAATATTTAGTGTATTATATTCGGCTCTGTTGGATATATCAAAACATATCTTGGATACACCAAGGGCTAGCAATTTTGTGAAACATAGCACTGTGTTCTAGACCACTATACCCTACAACCCAAATGAAATGCACCACATACTGTAGAGTGCTTTTTATTTGGGTTGTAGGGTATAGTGGTCTAGAACACAGTGCTATGTTTCACAAAGAATGTGGTGAAAGAATAAACAAATAGTTTATTGTAGATCTGCAAATCATAGATTGGGGATAAACAGCCATGTCTGCTACTGTATGTGTAACACAGTTAGCTTGGAAAAAAATGACATAGATCTCTTTTAGCATTATTGGGGGTCATTCCGAGTTGATCGCACGCTGCAACTTTTTGCAGCCCTTGCGATCAACTAGATGCCGCCTATGGAGGAGTGTATTTTTGCATAACAAGGCTGCGATCGCTTGTGCAGCCCTGCTATGCAAAAAAAAGTTTTGTGCAGAACAAGACCAGGGTATGAGTTATTTTCTCTGATGTCCTAAGTGGATGCTGGGACTCCGTAAGGACCATGGGGAATAGCGGCTCCGCAGGAGACTGGGCACAACTAAAGAAAGCTTTAGGACTACCTGGTGTGCACTGGCTCCTCCCACTATGACCCTCCTCCAGACCTCAGTTAGATTCTTGTGCCCGGCTGAGCTGGATGCACACTAGGGGCTCTCCTGAGCTCCTAGAAAGAAAGTATATTTTAGTTTTTTTATTTTACAGTGAGACCTGCTGGCAACAGACTCACTGCAGCGAGGGACTAAGGGGAGAAGAAGTGAAACTACCTAACAGGTGGTAGCTTGGGCTTCTTAGGCTACTGGACACCATTAGCTCCAGAGGGATCGACCGCAGGACCCGACCTTGGTGTTCGTTCCCGGAGCCGCGCCGCCGTCCCCCTTACAGAGCCAGAAGCATGAAGTGTTCCGGAAAATCGGCGGCAGAAAACTTCTGTCTTCAACAAGGTAGCGCACAGTACTGCAGCTGTGCGCCATTGCTCCTCATGCACACTTCACACTCCGGTCATTGAGGGTGCAGGGCGCTGGGGGGGGGCGCCCTGAGGGCAATATAAACACCTTGGCTGGCAAATCATCACAATATATAGTCCCAGGGCTATATATGTGATAAATTACCCCTGCCAGAATCCATGAAAAAAGCGGGAGAAAAGTCAGCCGAAAAAGGGGCGGGGCTATCTCCCTCAGCACACTGGCGCCATTTTTTCTTCACAGTGCAGCTGGAAGACAGCTCCCCAGGCTCTCCCCTGTAGTTTTCAGGCTCAAAGGGTTAAAAAGAGAGGGGGGGCACCAAATTTAGGCGCAATATTGTATACAAGCAGCTATTGGGGGGAAAAATCACTCAGTTATAGTGTTAATCCCTGCATTATATAGCGCTCTGGTGTGTGCTGGCATACTCTCTCTCTGTCTCCCCAAAGGACTTTGTGGGGTCCTGTCCTCAGTCAGAGCATTCCCTGTGTGTGTGCGGTGTGTCGGTACGGCTGTGTCGACATGTTGGATGAGGAAGGTTACGTGGAGGCGGAGCAGAGGCCGATAAATGGGATGTCGCCCCCTGTGGGGCCGACACCAGAGTGGATGGATAGGTGGAAGGTATTAACCGACAATGTCAACTCCTTACATAAAAGGCTGGATGACGTAACAGCTGTAGGACAGCCGGCTTCTCAGCCCGCGCCTGCCCAGGCGTCTCAAAGGCCATCAGGGGCTCAAAAAAACGCCCGTTACCTCAGATGGCAGACACAGATGTCGACACGGAGTCTGACTCCAGTGTCGACGAGGTTGAGACATATACACAATCCACTAGGAACATCCGTTGCATGATCTCGGCAATGAAAAATGTGTTACACATTTCTGACATTAACCCAAGTACCACATAAAAGGGTTTTATGTTTGGGGAGAAAAAGCAGCCAGTGTTTTGTTCCCCCATCAGATGAGTGAATGAAGGGTGTAAAGAAGCGTGGGTTCCCCCGATAAGAAACTGGTAATTTCTAAAAAGTTACTGCTGGCGTACCCTTTCCCGCCAGAGGATAGGTCACGTTGGGAGATATCCCCTAGGGTGGATAAGGCGCTCACACGTTTGTCAAAAAAGGTGGCACTGCCGTCTTAGGATACGGCCACTTTGAAGGAGCCTGCTGATAAAAAGCAGGAGGTTATCCTGAAGTCTGTATATACACACTCAGGTACTATACTGAGACCTGCAATTGCCTCAGCATGAATAGGGCTGCTGCAGCGTGGTCTGATACCCTGTCAGATAATATTAATACCCTAGACAGGGATAATATTTTGCTAACATAGAGCATTTTAAAGACGTCGTCTTATATATGAGGGATGCACAGAGGGATATTTGCCGGCTGGCATCCAGAATTAATGCAATGTCCATTCTGCCAGGAGGGTATTAGAGACCCGGCAGTGGACAGGTGATGCTGACTTTAAAAGATTCTGCCTTATAAGGGTGAGGAATTGTTTGGGGATGGTCTCTGGGACCTCGTATCCACAGCAACAGCTGGGAAGAAAAATTTTTACCTCAGGTTTCCTCACAGCCTAAGAAAGCACCGTATTTTCAGGTACAGTCCTTTCGGCTTCAGAAAAGCAAGCGGGTCAAAGGCGCTTCCTTTCTGCACAGAGACAAGGGAAGAAGGAAAAAGCTGCACCAGACAGCCAGTTCCCAGGATCAAAAATCTTCCCCCGCTTCCTCTGAGTCCACCGCTTGACGCTGGGGCTCCACAGGTGGAGACAGGTGCGGTGGGGGCGCGTCTCGGGAACTTCAGGGGCCAGTGGGCTTGCCCACAGGTGGATCTCTAGGGAGGTAGTACTGGCGGCAAATCACAAGCTGTACTTCCAGCAGGTGAAATCAAGGTACCCCTCCTTCAACAAGGCCGGGGTTACTATTCCAAAATGTTTGTGGTACCGAAACCAGACGGTTCGGTGAGACCCATTCTAAAATTGAAATCCTTGAACACTTATATACAAAGGTTCAAGTTCAAAATGGAATCGCTCAGGGCGATTATTGCAAGCCTGGAGAATTTCATGGTATCACTGGACATCAAGGATGCTTACCTGCATGTCCCTATTTACCCTCCTCACCAGGATTGTCATTACCAATTCCAGATGTTGCCGTTGGTCTGTCCCCGGCACCGAGGGTATTTACCAAGGTAATGGCCAAAATAATTATCCCGTACTTGGACGATCTCCTTATAAAGGCGAGGTCCAGGGAGCAGTTGTTCGTCGGAGTAGCACTATCTCGGGAAGTGCTACAACAGCACGGCTGGATTCTGAATATTCCAAAGTCGCAGCTGGTTACTACGACGCGTCTACTGTTCCTGGGTATGGTTCTGGACACAGGACAAGAAAAAAGGGTTTCTCCCGGAGGAGAAGTCCAAGGAGTTGCCGTCTCTAGACAGAGACCTCCTAATACAAATACAGGTGTCGGTGCATCAATGCACGCGAGCCCTGGGAAAGATGGTAGCTTCTTACGAAGAAATTCCATTTGCCAGGTCCCATGCAAGGATCTTCCAGTGGGATCTGTTGGACAAGTGGTCCGGGTCGCATCTTCAGATGCATCGGCGGATAACCCTGTCTCCAAGGGCCAGGGTGTCGCTGTTGTGGTGGCTGCAGAGTGCTCATCTTCTAGAGGGCCGCAGATTCGGCATACAGGACTGGGTCCTGGTGACCACGGATGCCAGCCTTCGAGGCTGGGGGACAGTCACACAGGGAAGAAACTTCCAAGGACTATGGACAAGTCAGGAGACTTCCCTACACAAAAATATTCTGGAACTAAGGGCCAGTTACAATGCCCTAAGTCAGGCTAGACCCCTGCTTCAACACCGGCCGGTGCTGATCCAGTCAGACAACATCACGGCGGTCGCTCATGTAAACGACAGGGCGGCACAAGAAGCAGGATGGCGATGGCAGAAGCCACAAGGTTTCTCCGATGGGCGGAAAATCATGTGTTAGCACTGTCAGCAGTGTTCATTCCCGGAGTGGATAACTGGGAAGCAGACTTTCTCAGCAGACACGACCTCCACCCGGGAGAGTGGGGACTTCATCCAGAAGTCTTCCAAATGATTGTACACCGTTGGGAAAGGCCACAGGTGGACATGATGGCGTCCCGCCTCAACAAAAAGCTAAAAAGATATTGCGTCAGGTCAAGGGACCCTCAGGCGATAGCTGTGGACGCTTTGGTAACACCGTGGGTGTACCAGTCGGTGTATGTGTTCCCTTCTCTGCCTCTCATACCCAGGGTAATGAGAATAATAAGAAGGAGAGGAGTAAGAACTATACTCATTGTTCCGGATTGGCCAAGAAGAGCTTGGTACCCAGAACTCCAAGAAATGATCTCAGAGGACCCATGGCCTCTGCCGCTCAGACAGGACCTGCTGCAGCAGGGGGCCTGTCTGTTCCAAGACGTACCGCGGCTGCATTTGACGGCATGGCGGTTGAACGCCGGATCCTGAAGGAAAAGGGCATTCCGGAGGAAGTTATTCCTACGCTAATTAAAGCTAGGAAAGAAGTGAACGCAAACCATTATCACCGCATATGGCGGAAATATGTTGCATGCTGTGAGGCCAGGAAGGCCCCAACGGAGGAATTTCAGCTAGGTCGATTTCTGCACTTCCTACAGTCAGGGGTGACTATGGGCCTAAAATTGGGTTCCATTAAGGTCCAGATTTCGGCTCTATCGATTTTCTTCCAAAATAGAACGGACTTCACTGCCTGAAGTTCAGACTTTTGTTAAGGGAGTGCTGCATAGTCAGCCCCGTTTGTGCCTCCAGTGGCACCGTGGGATCTCAACGTGGTGTTGGATTTCCTGAAGTCGCATTGGGTTGAGCCACTTAAATCCGTGGAGCTAAAATACCTCACGTGGAAAGTGGTCATGCTGTTGGCCTTGGCGTCGGCCAGGCGTGTATCAGAATTAGCGGCTTTATCATGCAAAAGCCCTTATCTAATTTTTTTATATGGATAGGGCGGAATTGAGGACTCGTTCCCAATTCCTTCCTAAGGTGGTATCAGTTTTCATGTGAACCAACCTATTGTGGTACCTGCGGCTACTTGGGACTTGGAGGATTCCAAGTTACTGGACGTAGTCAGGGCCCTGAAAAATATATGTTTCCAGGACGGCTGGAGTCAGGAAAACTGACTCGCTATTTATCCTGTATGCACCCAACAAGCTGGGTGCTCCTGCTTCTAAGCAGACTATTGCTCGCTGGATCTGTAGCACGATTCAACTTGCACATTCTGCGGCTGGACTGCCGCATCCTAAATCAGTAAAAGCCCATTCCACGAGGAAAGGGGCTCTTCTTGGGCGGCTGCCCGAGGGGTCTCGGCTTTACAAATTTGCCGAGCTATTACTTGGTCGGGTTCAAACACTTTTGCAAGAGTCTACAAGTTTGATACCCTGGCTGAGGAGGACCTAGAGTTTGCTCATTCGGTGCTGCAGAGTCATCCGCACTCTCCCGCCCGTTTGGGAGCTTTGGTATAATCCCCATGGTCCTTACGGAGTCCCAGCATCCACTTAGGACGTCAGAGAAAATAAGATTTTACTCACCGGTAAATCTATTTCTTGTAGTCCGTAGTGGATGCTGGGCGCCCATCCCAAGTGCGGATTGTCTCCAATACTTGTATATAGTTATTGCCTAACTAAAGGGTTATTGTTCAGCCATCTGTTGAGAGGCTCAGTTATATTTCATACTGTTAACTGGGTATAGTATCACGAGTTATACGGTGTGATTGGTGTGGCTGGTATGAGTCTTACCCGGGATTCAAAATCCTTCCTTATTGTGTTAGCTCTTCCAGGCACAGTACCTAACTGAGGTCTGGAGGAGGGTCATAGTGGGAGGAGCCAGTGCACACCAGGTAGTCCTAAAGCTTTCTTTAGTTGTGCCCAGTCTCCTGCAGAGCCGCTATTCCCCATGGTCCTTACGGAGTCCCAGCATCCACTACAGACTACGAGAAATAGATTTACCGGTGAGTAAAATCTTATTTACCCTGTGCGATGAATCCAGCGATGCAGGTCCCGGAATTGACGTCAGACATCCGCCCTCCAAACGCCTGGACACGCCTGCGTTCGCCGCACCACTCCCAGAAAACGGTCAGTTGCCGCCTCTGAATGCCTTCCTCCTGTCAATCTTCTTGTTTTCTTCGCTATCAGAGTCGCTGCCCAGCGACGGTCGTCGCCGGGCAATGACGCGCCTGTGCAATGCGACCGCAGCTCATGCTCAGTTCCTACCCGATCACACGGCTGCGACGAAGCGCAGCGTGCGATCGGGTCGGAATGACCCCCATAGTTTGGAAGAAAAGTTACGTTGTAACTCACTGAAATATTTGGAAGCAAAGCTTATGCACATGTAAGTAAAGAAAAGCTTGTGGAAAGGAAATCATTTGTGTCAGCTACAACATAATACAAATGTGGTAATAATCAGTATGAACTTAAATATTGATGAAAACGTTTTCTCTGAAGGGAGACACACACACGGCACTCAGGAAATTTTTTCCGAGACACAGAAGTATAATTGATGTTTCATAGTTCATTACTTCATCTTCAGGATCCTGAAACATCATCTACACTATGAGGACGACGAGGAGAGACCGTTTATCAAACTGCAAAAAAAATTTTTTATGCTTGTGTTAAAAATATTTTGCGATCTCAGTATGGTGTAATGGTTACATGCCAGCCAAGTGGGGAATCATCAGAGAAGTCACCCTGGGTAGGCTGCGGGTTAGGGATGCGGTCAACATCCCGCTGGACGGGATCCCGGCGGTCGAAATACCGACGCCGGAATCCCGACCGCCACAATCCCGACCGCCACAATCCCGACATATTCTCCCTCCGTGGGTGTCCACGACACCCATAGAGGGAGAATATAATAGTGTGCCAAGCGTAGCGAGGCACCGTGCCCGCAGCGTGGCGAGCGAAGCGAGCCCGCAAGGGGCTCCGATCCGCTCGCCACCCCTGTCGGGATTGTGTGGTCGGGATTCCGGCGTCGGTATTTCGACCGCCGGGATCCCGTCCAGCGGGATTACGTACTGATCCCGCGGGTTAAGCTCCTTCCCTCTGTGTTAATACTGTAGCAGGCATAGGGCCACTGGGACAAAACATAAGCCCTGGCATTTAAAGCACCCAGGCCCTCCTCGGCGTCAGCTTCTCGTTTCTGGCATGGACTCCTCCCCGTACTATTCCCGATTCCTCCTACTTCTTCTATGAATTCACAAATATAATATTAGAACAACATAACAGTGTACATCAGCTTCTTAAAATACATACCACAGAGTTCATTCTGACAGAGATTCAAACATGTGCCACAGTCAGACATTAGTTGTTTGGTTGGTACTGTTAGGTAAAGCTGGCACTTTATTGGTGTAGGTCACGCACAACGCAAAGAGAAGCATTTTCCCAATTGACCAAGGCAACTGTAGAGGATTAGGAATTTTTTAGGGAATGGGTGTTGAACACAGATTAGAACCAGGGCCGGGTCTAGACATTGTGGCACCCAGGGCGAAAGTTTCCTTTGGCGCCCCCCTCCCCCAGTGACAGGTAAAACAGAGTTGTTGCGCTCCAATGGTACACGTCCAAAAATAAGGGTGTGGCTTCATAGGGAAGGGGTGTGGCCACAGTTATGGCCCCTGTAATTGTGCCCCTAGTAGTTGTGCCTCCAGTAGTTGTGCCCCAGTGGCTGTGCCCCCAGTAGATTTGGCCCCTGTAGCTGTGCCCCCTGTAGCTGTGCCCCCTGTAGCTGTACCACCAGTAGATTTTCCCCTAGTAGATTTACCCCAGTATATGTGCCCCCAGTAGCTGTGTCCCCTGTAGATGTGCCCCCAGTAGATTTGCCCTCTGTAGTTGTGCCTCCTGTAGTTGTGCCCCCTGTAGTTGTGCCTCCTGTAGCTGTGCCCCCAGTAGTTGTGCCCCCCTGTAGCTGTGCCCCCAGTAGCTGTGCCTCCTGTAGTTGTGCCCCCTGTAGTTGTGCCCCCTGTAGTTGTGCCTCCTGTTGCTGTGCACCCAGTAGTTGTGCCCCCTGTAGTCGTGCCCCCCTGTAGCTGTGCCTCCTGTAGTTGTGCCCCCTGTAGTTGTGCCCCCTGTAGTTGTGCCTCCTGTAGTTGTGCCCCCTGTAGTTGTGCCTCCTGTAGTTGTGCCCCCTGTAGTTGTGCCTCCTGTAGCTGTGTCCCCAGTAATTGTGCCCCCTGTAGTTGTGCCCCTTGTAGCTGTGCCTCCTGTAGTTGTGCCTCCTGTAGCTGTGTCCCCAGTAATTGTGCCCCCTGTAGTTGTGCCCCTTGTAGCTGTGCCTCCTGTAGTTGTGTCCCCTGCAGTTGTGCCTCCTGTAGCTGTGCCCCAGTAGCTGTGCCTCCTGTAGTTGTGCCCCCTGTAGCTGTGCCCCCAGTAAAGTAATTGTGCCCCCTATAGTTGTGCCTCCTGTAGCTGTGCCTCCTGTAGTTGTGCCCCCAGTGTAGTTGTGTAGTTGTGCCCCTAGTAGTTGTGCCCCCTGTAGCTGTGCCCCAGTAGCTGTGCCTCCTGTAGTTGTGCCCCCTGTAGTTGTGCCTCCTGTAGTTGTGCCTTCTGTAGTTGTGCCCCCTGTAGTTGTGCCCCCTGTAGTTGTGCCTTCTGTAGTTGTGCCCCCTGTAGTTGTGCCCCCTGTAGTTGTGCCTTCTGTAGTTGTGCCCCCTGTAGCTGTGCCCCCTGTAGTTGTGCCTTCTGTAGTTGTGCCCCCTGTAGTTGTGCCCCCTGTAGTTGTGCCTCCTGTAGTTGTGCCTTCTGTAGTTGTGCCCCCTGTAGTTGTGCCCTCTGTAGTTGTGCCTTCTGTAGTTGTGCCCCCTGTAGTTGTGCCCCCTGTAGTTGTGCCTCCTGTAGTTGTGCCTTCTGTAGTTGTGCCCCCTGTAGTTGTGCCCCCTGTAGTTGTGCCTTCTGTAGTTGTGCCCCCTGTAGTTGTGCCCCAATAGCGCCGCTTACAAACACACACAAAACCCCCCCAGTACTTACCAGCCCCGCTCCTGCTCCCGACCACTGCTGCGCTGCCTTCCATCTCTGGCCGACGCTCCTCTCTATGGGAGAGACGTCATGATGTCTCTCCCATAGCAGCACCGCACAGACACTAGACGTCTGCAGCGGGCACCCACACAGTCTACTGCGCCTGCTGCAGCCGTGGTGCGGGTGGGCGGCTTGCACCTGCGGCTGTGCTTGCAGGCTGCAGCGCCCCGGGTGCCCGCCCGGCTTGCCTGTGCCTGGAACCGCTCCTGATTAGAACACATCTATGCACACCAAAGCAGAGCTGAAACTACACATTTTGGTGCCCTGTGTATATTATTATTATTATTATTATTATTATCCTTTATTTATATGGCGCCACAAGGGTTCCGCAGCGCCCGATTACAGAGTACATAAACAAATAATCAAAACAGGAAAACAGCAACTTACAGTTGATGACAGTATAGGACAAGTACAGGGTAAATAAACATAGCTACATCAGCAGATGACACTGGAATAAGTATCAGCTGGCAGAAGACTGCTGGATGTGGTACAGCTGAAGATTATTAAAGTAAGAAAAGGGTAAGCACATGAGGGAAGAGGGCCCTGCTCGTGAGAGCTTACATTCTAAAGGGGAGGGGTAGACAGACAGGGGTGACACAGATGGGGTACATAGAGAGCGTGGAACAGAGGGTTAGGATGAGATTTGGCTGAGTATATAAAGAGCATTGGTGCCCCTCCATACTTTGGGTAGGTAGAACACCCCACGAGGGGCAATGTCTCACTTGGAAGGAGCATGACCACACAATAGTACCCCTATTACAAAATTATGCAACACTGTAGTGCAACCTAAGTTACATTACACCACACAGTAGTGCCCCTTACTTATGTTACATCACACATGAGTACCCCTTATTCATGTTATGTCACACAGTAATACCCCTTATTCACATTATGCCACGCAGTAGAGACCAGTAATGTTACTATATACCACACAGTAGTAATATTCCCTTATAACACATTATTCCATGCAGTAGTAGTGCCTCTTATAACACATTTTGCCATGCAGCAGTAGTGCCGCTTGTAACACATTTTGCCACACAGTAGTATTGCCCCTTAAAACACGTTATGCCACACAGTAATTTCTCTTATAACATATTATGCCATACAGTAATTCCTCTTATAATATATTTTGCCACAAAGTAATGCCCATTACACATTATGCCACAAAGTAATGCCCCTTACACATGGCAGCCTCATACAAGGCTGATGAGTTGCAAGCTGTATCTGCCAGCATCTGCTGCTTTCCTCTAGGACTGCTTGCTCTCCTGGTGTTTCTAGCTGCAGCTACCCTGTTCTATTTGGCTGCCACCAGTCTACGCAATAACTATGTCTACACCCAACCGGACCTGATGCCACCTGCACTGGGAGAGCTGTAATACTGCCCGCACACTGCATACCTCCTCACCCCAGTGTGTCTCACAAAATACAAATGTGCAGCAGTGCAACGTGACATCAAGACATCACAACGCAGCTGCATCTTACAGAAACCCTGCCCTCCAATCAGGCAGCTGGGAGATATACAGTATCTGCGGCTTGGCAGGGCTGACACTTCCGGCCATTTGCCAGATGGCCAGTCAAGCCCTGGCAGGCAAAACATAAAATAATATATATATATTTTTTGTATTTTTGGCCCATGCAGACAAAAAATAAAATTAAACCTTTCTCCCGAGCGTTACACTAACGCAAATGCAATAACTACATTGCAGGCCACATACGCAGTAGCTACGTTGAAGGACTGCAAATACAATAGCTACTGTATATATATATCCGGTACCAGCCCGGATCACTGTTGCATATCCTATTATATCCAGTATCAACTCGGATTACTGTTTTACGCTACCAGTCATATGCAGTATCAGCTCAAGTCCTTGGTACGCAGCCTGCTATATAACAGCACCCGACGTGGTCACACACCACTAGACTAATTCTGAGAACTCAATCACCTCGGTAAACACTACCACACCTACGACAGAGTAGCTGCATGAGGAGGACTTATATCCGAACCTCTTTGTTCCGACACAGCTTCAGTTCCCCTTCCCGAACATAGGACGAATCCCAGAGTGCACAAGCATCTAGCGCCAGTTCAGTGACAGTAAGAAGTTTATTATACTGTACGGTGTAGAAGTAGGAAGATTATTATACTGTACAGTGTAGCAGTAGGAAGATTATTATACTGTACGATGTAGCAGTAGGAAGATTATTATACTGTACGATGTAGCAGTAGGAAGTTTATTATACTGTATGATCTAGCAGTAGGAAGTTTATTATACTGTACGATGTAGCAGTAGGAAGTTTATTATACTGTACGATGTAGCAGTCGGAAGTTTATTATACTGTACGATGTAGCAGTAGGAAGTTTATTATACTGTACAATCTAGCAGTAGGTAGTTTATTATACTGTACGATGTAGCAGTAAGTTTATTATACTGTACAATCTAGCATAAGAAGTTTATTATACTGTACGATCTAGCAGTAAGAAGTTTATTATACTGTATGATCTAGCAGTAGGAAGTTTATTATACTGTACGATGTAGCAGTAGGAAGATTATTATACTGTGTGATCTAGCAGTATGAAGTTTATTATACTGTACGATCTAGCAGTAGGAAGTTTATTATACAGTACAATCTACATAAGAAGTTTATTATACTGTACGAACTAGCAGTAGGAAGTTTATTATACTGTACAGTCTAGCAGTAGGAAGTTTATTATACTGTACGATGTAGCAGTAGGAAGTTTATTATACTGTACGATCTAGCATAAGAAGTTTATTATACTGTACGATCTAGCAGTAGGAAGTTTATTGTACTGTACCATCTAACAGTAGGAAGATTATTATACTGTGCGATCTAGCAGTAGGAAGTTTATTATACTGTATGATGTAGCAGTAGGAAGATTATTATACTGTGTGATCTAGCACTATGAAGTTTATTATACTATACGATCTAGCAGTAACAAGTTTATTATACTATGCGATCTAGCAGTAGGTAGTTTATTATACTGTACGATCTAGCATAAGAAGTTTATTATACTGTACGATGTAGCAGTAGGAAGATTATTATACTGTGTGATCTAGCAGTATGAAGTTTATTATACTGTACGATCTAGCAGTAAGAAGTTTATTATACTATGCGATCTAGCAGTAGATAGTTTATTATACTGTACAATCTAGCAGTAGAAAGTTTATTATACTGTACGATGTAGCAGTAGGAAAATTATTATACTGTGTGATCTAGCAGTATGAAGTTTATTATACTGTACGATCTAACAGTAAGAAGTTTATTATACTATGCGATCTAGCAGTAGGTAGTTTATTATACTGTATGACCTAGCAGTAAGAAGTGTATTATACTGTACAAACTAGCAGTAGAAAGTTTATTATACTGTACGATGTAGCAGTAGGAAGTTTATTATACTGTACAATCTAGCAGTAGGATGTTTATTATACTGTACGATCTAGCATAAGAAGTTTATTATACTGTACAATGTAGCAGTAGGAAGATTATTATACTGTGCGATCTAGCAGTAGGACGTTTATTATACTGTAAGATGCAGCAGTAGGAAGTTTATTATACTGTACAATGTAGCAGTAGGACGTTTATTAAACTGTACGATTTAGCATAAGAAGTTTATTATACTGTACTATGTAGCAGTAGGAAGTTTATTATACTGTACGATCTAGCAGTAGGAAGTTTATTATACTGTGCGATCTAGCAGTAGGAAGATTATTATACTGTACGATCTAGCAGTAGGTAGTTTATTATACTGTATGATCTAGCAGTATGACATTTATTATACTGTACGATCTAGCAGTAGAAAGTTTATTATACTGTACGATCTAGCAGTAGAAAGTTTATTATACTGTACGATCTAGCAGTGGAACGTTTATTATACTATATGATCTAGCAGTAGGAAGTTTATTATACTGTACGATGTAGCAGCAGGAAGTTTATTATACTGTACGATGTAGCAGTAGAACGTTTATTATACTGTACGATCTTCTAGCAGTAGAACGTTTATTATACTGTACGATGTAGCAGTAGGAAGTTTATTATACTGTACTATCTAGCAGTAGGACGTTTATTATACTGTACGATCTAGCAGTAGGTAGTTTATTATACTGTACAATCTGTAGTTTATTATACTGTATAATCTACTAGCAGTATACTGTACGGTGAAACAGTAGGTAGTTTATTATACTGTACGATCTAGCAGCAGAAAGTTTTTTTATACTTTGCGATCTTCTAGCAGTAGGTAGTTTATTATACTGTACGATCTTCTTGCAGTAGGTAGTTTATTATACTGTATGATCTTCTAGCAGTAGGAAGTTTATTATACTGTATGATCTTCTAGCAGTAGGTAGTTTATTATACTGTATGATGTAGCAGTAGAAAGTTTATTATACTGTGCAATTTAGCAGTAGGACATTTTTTATACTGTACGATCTAGCAGGGGGAAGTTTATTATACTGTATGATCTAACAGTAGGAAGTTAATTATACTGTACGATGTAGCAGTAAGAAGTTTGTAGGAAGTGTGACAAGAACACTGGGATAGTGTTTGAGGGCAGGTATATTTGTCCCAGGTTCTTGTCTTACATGTTTTAGAAAATGTTAACTTCTAGGAAAAATGCTTTTTGTTTTGTCTTAACCTTTTCAGTTTGCTGTAAAAGCTGGGTAAAGGCTCTGAGAGAGAGATAAGGCGAGTTCTAGACATTGGGCCCAGTTCGGGTCTTTGGCCTCACAGAGGGCTAATCAGGGTTTCAGCTGTGTAAGAGTGTTATAGTGCTTCTAACCTGATTAGTATGGGCAGACTGCCTGGGAAGGCTGCAGGATCTGTGTGTGAGAGACACGCTTTCTGATGCAAGTAAGCTATACAGTATGTACTGAAGAACTCTGTGTTTTGTTTAGTGACAGTTAGGAATATCTTATGTTTAGTTAGTGCCGGACAGGCAAGGTATTTTTATTTTGGGGTTTGTTTTATTTTCTGTTTCAATAAAACTGGCCGGGGTCAGTTGTACCAGAAACTGGACTTGTATTGTTCCTCAGCTGCTGCGTGCGGCCATATTCCCCAGGAAAAGGCGCCTTGCACCCCTACAGTGTTACAACTTGGTGGAGAATGCGAGCAACCCCGTTCTGCGCATAAGTGAAAGCAGCAGCTTTGTGAGGCCTGCAGAAAACGGTGGTTTATGCAGATACAGCCCAGTGTGAAGTTACTGAGACTCACCCCTGAGGGTTTGATATATGTCCTGGGTGAAAGCAGCTACAAAGCCGCCTGAAAAATCTGTCGACATGGAGGATCTGCTTAAAGCCTTGCTGCAAGCTACAGCGGCTCAGCAGGAGGCCAACCGACAGCAGCAGGTGGCAATGGAAGAAAATAGGAGACAACAGCAGGTGGCAATGGAGGAAAATTGGAGACTACAGCAGGAGGCCAACAGACAGCAGCAGGTGGCAATGGAGGAAAATAAGAGACAACAGCAGGCAGTTGTTGATGAACTTTACAGGCAACAGCGTCAGGATAGAGAGGCCTTAGCAGAAGTGGTGCAGAGACTTGCAGCTCGGGTTGGAGATGTGGCCGTCAGTGCTCCAACCAGCTCTAGTTCTATACGGGCCAGTCACTTCCTGCAGAAAATGACAGAGGCTGATGATGTGGAGGCCTATCTGACCACGTTTGAAAGGACTGCCGAGCGTGAGAACTGGCCGAAAGCACAGTGGGCCAGTCTGCTGGCACCTTTCCTGTCAGGTGAGCCCCAAAAAGCTTACTTTGATTTAAGCCCTGCTGAGGCTCGGGACTATGATAAACTAAAGACTGAGATCCTGACCCGCCTGGGAGTCACGCTGTCAGTACGAGCACAACGGGTGCACCGTTGGCTGTACGCCATGGAGAAGCCTCCGCGCTCCCAGATGCACGACCTTATTCAGCTAACAAAAAAATGGCTACAGCCAGAGACATTAACTGGTCCCCAGATGGTGGAAAGAGTCGTCATGGACCGCTACTTGAGATCTTTGCCCATGGTCCTGCGCAAGTGGGTGAGCCATGGAAACCCGGGTACTGCTGACCAATTAGTGGACATGGTAGAGAGGTATTTGGCAGCAGAGGAACTACTGATGACCACCCAGCAACCCATAGATCCTCGACAGCGCCCTTCAGTAAAGACTGGTAAGACTGTTCCGTGGGAAAACGTTGCTGGGCGGTTAAGAGAACGCAAGGCTGGAGAGACTGTAAACACTGGCCCTGGAGACAGGCCAATGGGGCTAGAACGGTCTATGCTGCCCAAACGGGTTGATAATCGTGTGGTTAAATGTTTTAGGTGTGGTATGCCAGGTCATGTTATTGCCAATTGCCCAGTCACGCAAGAACCCATGCATTGTGATGCTGCCTTTGAATGTCGCAGAATGTCTTTCTTTGCTAGGTTAGCCTGTACTGTGGTACCTTCACCTGAGCTGGAAAAACAAATGTGTGATGTGTTCTTAGAGGGTAACCGGGTAGAGGCCTTGCTAGATTCAGGAAGTTTAGTTACCCTCGTGAAAGCTGGGTTAGTGAACCCCTTAAAGGTCCAGCAAATACCTATTGGGGTAACTTGCATACATGGGGATACCCAACATTATGCCACTGCTGAGGTGAATATAGAAACTTGTTGTGGGTCAGCAATGGTTAAAGTGGGACTGGTCCCTACCTTGGTGCATGAGGCCATAATAGGGAGGGATTTTCCTCATTTTTGGAAACTGTGGGAATCACGGTTATCAACAGATGTGAGAAGTAAAAAGCCAGTTGATAATACCGGTGATTTTATGGATGTACGTGGGTCTTCGGAACTTTCTGGCCCTTTGCCTTTTGCTAGTTTGGCTGGGGAAGTGACAGATGGGGAGTCCAGTGAGGACCCTCTTGCCGGGAACAGAGACATAGTAGTTAGAACTGAAAGCGTGCCTGACCTGGAGGTAAAGAAGGATCTGTTTGCGTCTGAACAGTTAAAGGATCCTACCTTAATAAAGGCTAGAGAGAATGTTAAGATTGTTAATGGGGAACCTGTGGTACCAGGTGACAGGGTTACGTATCCCCACATGGCCATCTGTAATGAGCTCTTGTACCACATTGTCAAAAGGGGTGAGGATGTGGTGGAACAGCTGGTAGTTCCCCAGCCTTATCGGAGAACGGTACTAGATTTAGCTCATAGTCACGTTACCGCAGGACATTTAGGGGCAGAAAAAACCACTGAAAGAGTTTTACAAAGGTTCTTTTGGCCAGGGGTTTATAAAGAAGTGTCTGAATATTGTTCTTCCTGTCCTGAATGCCAGTATCATGCCCCTAGACCCCATTTCAGGAGCCCACTAGTTCCCATGCCTATTATAGAGGTCCCGTTTGACAGAATAGCCATGGATCTCGTGGGGCCCTTGTTAAAGTCTGCTCGGGGCCATCAGTATATCCTGGTAATTATGGACTATGCCACTCGATATCCTGAGGCTGTCCCTTTACGCACTATCACAACCAAGGCGATAGCTAGGGAGCTGGTGCAGGTATTTAGTAGAGTGGGAATACCAAAAGAAATTTTGACTGACCAAGGTACTCCATTTATGTCAAGGATCATGAAAGAATTGTGCAAGTTATTTAAGGTCACTCACCTCAGGACGTCCATCTACCATCCCCAAACTGACGGGTTGGTGGAAAGGTTTAATAAAACATTAAAAAGTATGTTAAAAAAGGTTGTTGAGAGAGATGGGAAAAACTGGGATTGTTTGTTGCCCTACTTGTTAATGGCCATCAGAGAAGTTCCTCAGTCCTCTACGGGGTTTTCTCCATTTGATTTGTTGTATGGTAGACACCCCAGAGGGCTGTTGGATATTGCCAAAGAGACGTGGGAAGGACAGCCCACTCCTTATAGAAGCGTTATTGAGCATGTAACACAAATGCAGGATAGGATTGCAGCCGTGGTACCTGTTGTCAGAGAGCACATGGAACAGGCCCAAAGTGCTCAACAGAGGGTCTATAACCGGAGTGCCAAGATACGGGAATTTGCTCCTGGCGATAGAGTTCTTGTTTTGGTACACACTGTGGAAAGCAAATTCCTAGCTAAATGGCAGGGTCCATTTGAGATTAGGGAAAAAGTGAATGAGGTTAATTACAAAGTATACCAGCCGGGAAAGAGAAAACCCGAACAGATCTACCATGTTAACTTAATCAAACCCTGGAAAGATAGGTTGTCTCTGTCAGCGGAGCCTTGCCCTTCGGTGTCTTCACCCCGGTTGCTTCCCGCAGTGAAGGTGTCAGAGACATTATCAGCTGATCAGAACAATCAGGTTAAAGAATTTCTCATCCAAAATAGGGAGGTATTTTCAGAGCTGCCTGGCCGAACGACCATAATAAAACATGACATTGTCACAGAACCAGGGGTCAGGGTTCATTTAAAGCCATATAGGATTCCTGAAGCTCAGCGAGAAGCTATTTCTAAGGAAGTTAAAACCATGTTAGAACTGGGAGTCATAGAGGAGTCTAACAGTGAGTGGTCCAGTCCCATAGTGCTCATCCCGAAGCCCGACGGTAGCATACGCTTCTGTAATGACTTTCGTAAGTTAAATGAGGTGTCCAAGTTTGACGCATACCCCATGCCCCGTGTGGATGAGCTTGTAGAAAGGCTGGGAACAGCCAGGTTTCTCACCACATTGGACCTGACCAAAGGTTACTGGCAAATACCTTTATGTGATAGCGCCAAAGAAAAAACAGCCTTTTCGGTTCCGGAGGGGCTGTACCAGTATAAGATGTTACCCTTTGGGTTGCATGGGGCTCCAGCAACCTTTCAACGGGCGATGGATAAAATTTTGAGGCCCCATAGAAAATATGCAGCTGCCTATTTGGATGATGTGGTAATTCACAGTACAGACTGGGGGTCCCATTTGGTTAAAGTACAAGCAGTACTGGACTCAATCAGAGAGGCAGGGTTAACTGCTAACCCAAAGAAGTGCTGCCTCGCAATGGAGGAGGTCAAATACTTGGGCTTCACCATAGGCAGAGGTCTGATTAGGCCCCAATTGAATAAAGTTGATGCTATTCAAAACTGGCCTCGTCCAGTGAATAAAAAACAGGTAAGGGCTTTTTTGGGAATTACTGGGTACTATAGACGGTTTATTCCTAATTTTGCGACCACAGCGGTGCCGTTGTCAGACCTTACCAAAGGGAAGCAGTCAAATGTGGTGAAATGGAACCCTGATGCAGAAAAGGCGTTCCAAGCGTTAAAAGTGGCTTTGTGTTCACAACCGGTGTTGATAACACCAGATTTTTCAAAAGAATTTGTGGTACAGACAGATGCCTCAGAGGTAGGGATAGGTGCTGTGCTGTCCCAAACCAGAGATGGGGACGAACACCCTATCATTTATTTGAGTAGGAAACTCAATGAGCATGAAAAAAGGTATGCCATTGTGGAAAAGGAGGCTTTGGCCATTAAGTGGGCACTAGATACCTTGAGATATTACCTCTTGGGTAGACAATTCAGACTAGTGACAGACCATGCCCCTTTAAAATGGATGTATGTAAATAGAGGCAAGAATGCTCGTGTAACTAGATGGTTTCTAGCGTTGCAGGACTTTAAGTTTACTGTCGAACATAGACCGGGAACACAATTGGCCAACGCAGATGCATTGTCTCGCATCTTCTGTTTGGGGGCTACAAGTGTTCCGGCCCCTAGGTCGAAACAGGGGAGGGGGATATGTGACAAGAACACTGGGATAGTGTTTGAGGGCAGGTATATTTGTCCCAGGTTCTTGTCTTACATGTTTTAGAAAATGTTAACTTCTAGGAAAAATGCTTTTTGTTTTGTCTGAACCTTTTCAGTTTGCTGTAAAAGCTGGGTAAAGGCTCTGAGAGAGAGATAAGGCGAGTTCTAGACATTGGGCCCAGTTCGGGTCTTTGGCCTCACAGAGGGCTAATCAGGGTTTCAGCTGTGTAAGAGTGTTATAGTGCTTCTAACCTGATTAGTATGGGCAGACTGCCTGGGAAGGCTGCAGGATCTGTGTGTGAGAGACACGCTTTCTGATGCAAGTAAGCTATACAGTATGTACTGAAGAACTCTGTGTTTTGTTTAGTGACAGTTAGGAATATCTTATGTTTAGTTAGTGCCGGACAGGCAAGGTATTTTTATTTTGGGGTTTGTTTTATTTTCTGTTTCAATAAAACTGGCCGGGGTCAGTTGTACCAGAAACTGGACTTGTATTGTTCCTCAGCTGCTGCGTGCGGCCATATTCCCCAGGAAAAGGCGCCTTGCACCCCTACAGTGTTACAGAAGTTTATTATACTGTACCATGTAGCAGTAGGAAGTTTATTATACTGCACGATCTAGCAGTAGAACGTTTATTATACTGTACAATCTTCTAGCAGTAGGAAGTTTATTATACTGCACGATCTAGCAGTAGAACGTTTATTATACTGTACAATCTTCTAGCAGTAGGTAGTTTATTATACTGTACGATGTAGCAGTAGGTAGTTTATTATACTGTACGATCTAGCATAAGAAGTTTATTATACTGTACGATGTAGCAGTAGGAAGATTATTATACTGTATGATCTAGCAGTATGAAGTTTATTATACTGTACGATCTAGCAGTAAGAAGTTTATTATACTATGCGATCTAGCAGTAGGTAGTTTATTATACTGTACAATCTAGCAGTAGAAAATTTATTATACTGTACGATGTAGCAGTAGGAAGTTTATTATACTGTACGATCTAGTAGTAGGATGTTTATTATACTATGCGATCTAGCAGTAGGTAGTTTATTATACTGTATGATCTAGCAGTAAGAAAGGTATTATACTGTACAATCTAGCAGTAGAAAGTTTATTATACTGTACGATGTAGCAGTAGGAAAATTATTATACTGTGTGATCTAGCAGTATGAAGTTTATTATACTGTACAATCTAACAGTAAGAAGTTTATTATACTATGCGATCTAGCAGTAGGTAGTTTATTATATTGTATGACCTAGCAGTAAGAAGGGTATTATACTGTACAAACTAGCAGTAGAAAGTTTATTATACTGTACGATGTAGCAGTAGGAAGTTTATTATACTGTACAATCTAGCAGTAGGATGTTTATTATACTGTACGATCTAGCATAAGAAGTTTATTATACTGTACAATGTAGCAGTAGGAAGATTATTATACTGTGCGATCTAGCAGTAGGACGTTTATTATACTGTAAGATGCAGCAGTAGGAAGTTTATTATACTGTACAATGTAGCAGTAGGACGTTTATTAAACTGTACGATTTAGCATAAGAAGTTTATTATACTGTACTATGTAGCAGTAGGAAGTTTATTATACTGTACGATCTAGCAGTAGGAAGTTTATTATACTGTGCGATCTAGCAGTAGGAAGATTATTATACTGTACGATCTAGCAGTAGGTAGTTTATTATACTGTATGATCTAGCAGTATGAAATTTATTATACTGTACGATCTAGCAGTAGAAAGTTTATTATACTGTACGATCTAGCAGTAGAAAGTTTATTATACTGTACGATCTAGCAGTGGAACGTTTATTATACTATATGATCTAGCAGTAGGAAGTTTATTATACTGTACGATGTAGCAGCAGGAAGTTTATTATACTGTACGATGTAGCAGTAGAACGTTTATTATACTGTACGATCTTTTAGCAGTAGAACGTTTATTATACTGTACGATGTAGCAGTAGGAAGTTTATTATACTGTACAATCTAGCAGTAGGACGTTTATTATACTGTACGATCTAGCAGTAGGTAGTTTATTATACTGTACAATCTGTAGTTTATTATACTGTATAATCTACTAGCAGTATACTGTTCGGTGAAAAAGTAGGTAGTTTATTATACTGTACGATCTAGCAGCAGAAAGTTTTTTTATACTTTGCGATCTTCTAGCAGTAGGTAGTTTATTATACTGTACTATCTTCTTGCAGTAGGTAGTTTATTATACTGTATGATCTTCTAGCAGTAGGAAGTTTATTATACTGTATGATCTTCTAGCAGTAGGTAGTTTATTATACTGTATGATGTAGCAGTAGAAAGTTTATTATACTGTGCAATTTAGCAGTAGGACATTTTTTATACTGTACGATCTAGCAGGGGGAAGTTTATTATACTGTATGATCTAACAGTAGGAAGTTAATTATACTGTACGATGTAGCAGTAAGAAGTTTGTAGGAAGTTTATTATACTGTACCATGTAGCAGTAGGAAGTTTATTATACTGCACGATCTAGCAGTAGAACGTTTATTATACTGTACAATCTTCTAGCAGTAGGTAGTTTATTATACTGTACGATGTAGCAGTAGGAAGTTTATTATAATGTACAATGTAGCAGTAGGTAGTTTATTATACTGTACAATCTTCTAGCAGTAGGTAGTTTATTATACTGTACGATCATCTTGCAGTAGGTAGTTTATTATACTGTATGATCTTCTAGCAGTAGGAAGTTTATTATACTGTACTATCTTCTAGCAGTAGGTAGTTTATTATACTGTATGATGTAGCAGTAGAAAGTTTCTTATACTGTGCAATGTAGCAGTAGGAAGTTTCTTATACTGTACGATCTAGCAGGAGGAAGTTTATTATACTGTATGATCTAGCAGTAGGAAGTTAATTATACTGTACGATGTAGCAGAAAGAAGTTTGTAGGATGTTTATTATACTGTACCATGTAGCAGTAGGACATTTGTTATGCTGTATGATCTAGCAGTAGGAAGTTTATTATACTGTACGATCTAGCAGTAGGACGTTTATTATACTGTATGATCTTCTAGCAGTAGGTAGTTTATTATACTGTATGATGTAGCAGTAGAAAGTTTATTATACTGTATTATCTAGGAGTAGGAAGTTTCTTATACTGTACGATCTAGCAGTAGGAAGTTTATTATACTGTACAGACTAGCAGTAGGAAGTTTCTTATACTATACGATGTAGCAGTAAGAAGTTTATTATACTGTACAATCTAGCATTAGAAGTTTATTATACTGTACGATCTAGCAGTAGGAAGTTTATTATACTATACGATGTAGCAGTAAGAAGTTTATTATACTGTACGATCTAGCAGTAGGAAGTTTATTATACTGTACAGTCTAGCAGTAGGTAGTTTATTATACTGTAAGATGCAGCAGTAGGAAGTTTATTATACTGTACGATGTAGCAGTAGGAAGTTTATTATACTGTACGATCTAGCGGTAGGAAGTTTATTATACTGTACGATGTAGCAGTAAGAAGTTTATTATACTGTATGATCTAACAGTAGGAAGATTATTATACTGTGCGATCTAGCAGTAGGAAGTTTATTATACTGTACGATCTAGCATAAGTAGTTTATTATACTGTACGATGTAGCAGTAGGAAGATTATTATACTGTGTGATCTAGCAGTATGAAGTTTATTATACTGTATGATCTAGCAGTAGGAAGTTTATTATACTGTACGATGTAGCAGTAGGAAGATTATTATACTGTGTGATCTAGCAGTATGAAGTTTATTATACTGTACGATCTAGCAGTAGGAAGTTTATTATACTGTACAATCTACATAAGAAGTTTATTATACTGTACGATCTAGCAGTAGGAAGTTTATTATACTGTACAGTCTAGCAGTAGGTAGTTTATTATACTGTAAGATGCAGCAGTAGGAAGTTTATTATACTATGCGATGTAGCAGTAGGAAGTTTATTATACTGTACGATCTAGCATAAGAAGTTTATTATACTGTACGATCTAGCAGTAAAAAGTTTATTATACTGTACGATGTAGCAGTAAGAAGTTTATTATACTGTACGATCTAACAGTAGGAAGATTATTATACTGTGCGATCTAGCAGTAGGAAGATTATTATACTGTGCGATCTAGCAGTAGGAAGTTTATTATACTGTACGATCTAGCACAGGCCTGGCCAACCTGTGGCTCTCCAGCTGTTGTAAAACTACAAGTCCCATCATGCTTTGCCACAGTTTTGCTATTACGGAAGGCTCAAACTGTGGCAGGGCATGCTGGGATGTGTAGTTTCACAACATCTGGAGAGCCACAGGTTGGCCAGGCCTGATCTAGCATAAGAAGTTTATTATACTGTACGATGTAGCAGTAGGAAGATTATTATACTGTGTGATCTAGCAGTATGAAGTTTGTTATACTGTACGATCTAGCAGAAAGAAGTTTATTATACTATGCGATCTAGCAGTAGGTAGTTTATTATACTGTATGATCTAGCAGTAAGAAAGGTATTATACTGTACAATCTAGCAGTAGAAAGTTTATTATACTGTACGATGTAGCAGTAGGAAGTTTATTATACTGTACGATCTAGCAGTAGGATGTTTATTATCTATGCGATCTAGCAGTAGGTAGTTTATTATACTGTCTGATCTAGCAGTAAGAAAGGTATTATACTGTACAATCTAGCAGTAGAAAGTTTATTATACTGTACGATGTAGCAGTAAGAAGTTTATTATACTGTACGATGTAGCAGTAGGAAGATTATTAAACTGTGTGATCTAGCAGTATGAAGTTTATTATACTGTATGATCTAGCAGTAAGAAGTTTATTATACTGTACAATCTAGCATAAGAAGTTTATTATACTGTACGATCTAGCAGTAGGAAGTTTATTATACTATACGATGTAGCAGTAAGAAGTTTATTATACTGTACGATCTAGCAATAGGAAGTTTATTATACTGTACAGTCTAGCAGTAGGTAGTTTATTATACTGTAAGATGCAGCAGTAGGAAGTTTATTATACTGTACGATGTAGCAGTTGGAAGTTTATTATACTGTACGATCTAGCATAAGAAGTTTATTATACTGTACGATCTAGCGGTAGGAAGTTTATTATACTTTACGATGTAGCAGTAAGAAGTTTATTATACTGTATGATCTAACAGTAGGAAGATTATTATACTGTGCGATCTAGCAGTATGAAGTTTATTATACTGTATGATCTAGCAGTAGGAAGTTTATTATACTGTACGATGTAGCAGTAGGAAGATTATTATACTGTGTGATCTAGCAGTATGAAGTTTATTATACTGTACGATCTAGCAGTAGGAAGTTTATTATACTGTACAATCTACATAAGAAGTTTATTATACTGTACGATCTAGCAGTAGGAAGTTTATTATACTGTACGGTCTAGCAGTAGGTAGTTTATTATACTGTAAGATGCAGCAGTAGGAAGTTTATTATACTGTACGATGTAGCTGTAGGAAGTTTATTATACTGTATGATCTAGCATAAGAAGTTTGTTATACTGTACGATCTAGCAGTAAAAAGTTTATTATAGTGTACGATGTAGCAGTAAGAAGTTTATTATACTGTATGATCTAACAGTAGGAAGATTATTATACTGTGCGATCTAGCAGTAGGAACTTTATTATACTGTACGATCTAGAATAAGAAGTTTTTTATACTGTACGATGTAGCAGTAGGAAGATTATTATACTGTGCGATCTAGCACTATGAAGTTTATTATACTGTACGATCTAGCAGTAACAAGTTTATTATGCTATGTGATCTAGCAGTAGGTAGTTTATTATACTGTATGATCTAGCAGTAAGAAAGGTATTATACTGTAGAATCTAGCAGTAGAAAGTTTATTATACTGTACGATGTAGCAGTAAGAAGTTTATTATACTGTACGATGTAGCAGCAGGAAGATTATTATACTGTGTGATCTAGCAGTATGAAGTTTATTATACTGTACGATATAACAGTAAGAAGTTTATTATACTATGCGATCTAGCAGTAGGACGTTTATTATACTGTAAGATGCAGCAGTAGGAAGTTTATTATACTGTACAATGTAGCAGTAGGACGTTTATTAAACTGTACGATCTAGCATAAGAAGTTTATTATACTGTACTATGTAGCAGTAGGAAGTTTATTATAGTGTACGATCTAGCAGTAGGAAGTTTATTATACTGTGCGATCTAGCAGTAGGAAGATTATTATACTGTACGATCTAGCAGTAGGTAGTTTATTATACTGTATGATCTAGCAGTATGAAATTTATTATACTGTATGATCTAGCAGTAGAAAGTTTATTATACTGTACAAATCTAGCAGTGGAACGTTTATTATACTATATGATCTAGCAGTAGGTAGTTTATTATACTGTACGATGTAGCAGCAGGAAGTTTATTATACTGTACGATGTAGCAGTATTACGTTTATTATAATGTACGATCTTCTAGCAGTAGAACGTTTATTATACTGTACGATGTAGCAGTAGGAAGTTTATTATACTGTACTATCTAGCAGTAGGTAGTTTATTATACTATACAATCTGTAGTTTATTATACTGTATAATCTACTAGCAGTATACTGTACGGTGAAACAGTAGGTAGTTTATTATACTGTACAATCTAGCAGCAGAAAGTTTTTTTAGACTTTGCGATCTTCTAGCAGTAGGTAGTTTATTATACTGTACGATCTTCTTGCAGTAGGTAGTTTATTATACTGTATGATCTTCTAGCAGTAGGAAGTTTATTATACTGTATGATCTTCTAGCAGTAGGTAGTTTATTATACTGTATGATGTAGCAGTAGAAAGTTTATTATACTGTGCAATTTAGCAGTAGGACGTTTTTTTATACTGTACAATCTAGCAGGAGGAAGTTTATTATACTGTATGATGTAGCAGTAAGAAGTTTGTAGGATGTTTATTATACTGTACCATGTAGCAGTAGGAAGTTTATTATACTGTACGATCTAGCAGTAGAACGTTTATTATACTGTACAATCTTCTAGCAGTAGGTAGTTTATTATACTGTACGATGTAGCAGTAGGAAGTTTATTATAATGTACAATGTAGCAGTAGGTAGTTTATTATACTGTACAATCTTCTAGCAGTAGGTAGTTTATTATACTTTACGATCATCTTGCAGTAGGTAGTTTATTATACTGTATGATCTTCTAGCAGTAGGAAGTTTATTATACTGTACTATCTTCTAGCAGTAGGTAGTTTATTATACTGTATGATGTAGCAGTAGAAAGTTTCTTATACTGTGCAATGTAGCAGTAGGAAGTTTCTTATACTGTACGATCTAGCAGGAGGAAGTTTATTATACTGTATGATCTAGCAGTAGGAAGTTAATTATACTGTACGATTTAGCAGTAAGAAGTTTGTAGGATGTTTATTATACTGTACCATGTAGCAGTAGGAAATTTGTTATGCTGTATGATCTAGCAGTAGGAAGTTTATTATACTGTATGATCTTCTAGCAGTAGGTAGTTTATTATACTGTATGATGTAGCAGTAGAAAGTTTATTATACTGTGCAATTTAGCAGTAGGACATTTTTTATACTGTACGATCAAGCAGGAGGAAGTTTATTATACTGTATGATCTAACAGTAGTAAGTTAATTATACTGTACGATGTAGCAGTAAGAAGTTTGTAGGATGTTTATTATACTGTACCATGTAGCAGTAGGAAGTTTATTATACTGTACGATCTAGCAGTAGAACGTTTATTATACTGTACAATCTTCTAGCAGTAGGTAGTTAATTATACTGTACGATGTAGCAGTAGGAAGTTTATTATAATGCACAATGTAGCAGTAGGTAGTTTATTATACTGTACAATCTTCTAGCAGTAGGTAGTTTATTATACTGTATGATCTTCTAGCAGTAGGAAGTTTATTATACTGTACTATCTTCTAGCAGTAGGTAGTTTATTATACTGTATGATGTAGCAGTAGAAAGTTTCTTATACTGTGCAATGTAGCAGTAGGAAGTTTCTTATACTGTACGATCTAGCAGGAGGAAGTTTATTATACTGTATGATCTAGCAGTAGGAAGTTAATTATACTGTACGATGTAGCAGTAAGAAGTTTGTAGGATGTTTATTATACTGTACCATGTAGCAGTAGGAAATTTGTTATGCTGTATGATCTAGCAGTAGGAAGTTTATTATGCTGTATGATCTAGCAGTAGGAAGTTTATTATACTGTACGATCTAGCAGTAGAACGTTTATTACACTGTACAATCTTCTAGCAGTAGGTAGTTTATTATACTGTACGATGTAGCAGTAGGAAGTTTATTATACTGTACGATCTAGCAGTAGAACGTTTTTTATACTGTACAATCTTCTAGCAGTAGGTAGTTTATTATACTGTACGATGTAGCAGTAGGAAGTTTATTATAATGTACAATGTAGCAGTAGGTAGTTTATTATACTGTACAATCTTCTAGCAGTAGGTAGTTTATTATACTTTACGATCATCTTGCAGTAGGTAGCTTATTATACTGTATGATCTTCTAGCAGTAGGAAGTTTATTATACTGTACTATCTTCTAGCAGTAGGTAGTTTATTATACTGTATGATGTAGCAGTAGAAAGTTTCTTATACTGTGCAATGTAGCAGTAGGAAGTTTCTTATACTGTACGATCTAGCAGGAGGAAGTTTATTATACTGTA